>NW_016209636.1:0-1946 GCF_001687245.7 Rhagoletis zephyria
ATTAAATTTTACAACTTCCAAGTCAAGCAATCCAATTAAATAAACTGCCACCACCGGAAAACCACCACCATCACCGCCATCACCACCACCAACCATCAACTATTTGAAGACAATGCATAAATTTACATGTTGCATGTTGTTGAGACGAGCCAGCGATGCGTTACTTTCATGCGGGTATTCTTCACATTTCCCACAAATAGTACTGGGCTATGTGTGTGGGAATTTTTTTCTTATCTGATTTGTTAAATTTCTTATAAGAAAATGTAAGAAAATTTCAAGTGTCTTGCAAATGAATTTTCGTCACAAGTGGGGAAAAGAACCTATGCATGTGAAAATGTATGTATGTATGTATGTATGCATGTAAATCAAATAATACCCACATATGTATGCACATTAGGGTGGTCCATAAAGCACGAGAAAAAGTAAAGCCGGAATTATTATACTCTCACCCGCTAGGATTGTTCTATACTGAAAAAAATATTACGCTATTTTTTTTTTTAAATCAAGAAAGATTTAAAGGTCGCTAAAAGCGCTAAAAGTTTTCCATGTATTTCATATGGGGAAAGAAACAAACTTTTTGTAGAAATGGTATATTTCTTAAAAATCAATATTTTTCGATCCGAAACCTCTGCTTCTCTGCAGAAGTTTTCCTATAATAATGCTCTATTATTTATATAACAATTTTTTTCATAGAAACCATAATTTATAAGTCCGCCAAAAAAAACCCCAAAGCCCCAAAAATCGCAATGGAGGCGCCAATAAAAATTTGTTAGTATAATAATCGTTAAATAAACAGTTGGGTATAATTATTGTAAGCTCCCTGAAGAGAACGAGAGTTTTCCGATTGAAAAATATTCATATTCAGGAATTCCTTACCATTTCTACGAAAAGTTGTTTTCCCCATATAAAATACATGAAAAACTTTGAGCGCTTTGAGCGACCTCAAAGTAGCTTTTGATTTCAAAATAAAAAAATTTGCGGTATATTTTTTTCGACATAGAACCATCGTGGGGGTGAGATAATAAAAATTCCGATTTTAATTTTTTTTTTACCACCCTAATGTACATGCATACACATTTGCCTATGAAACTATACTCACCTTTGTATAAAAATTATTTCGATTGTAAGAACATTTTCGCGATCTGGTAGATTTTACATTTACGCTGCTTTTGTGATGTTCTGAAATCAGCGAGCATGAAAATTTATCACGCAGCAGGTTTCTCACAATTACTTACACCATACCGTAATGGTTCCTCCCTGTGCTTTTTTTAATTTGGAAAAGTAACAACATTTTCTTTTTCATTTTTTTTTTTTTCATATATTATTCTTAACTCGCTTGGATTAATGATGTTCTATTTATTCTCTTTTTTTTACAGACGTGGTTCTTTACTGACACCGATGATCCATACTATCAGGAGAAGACAAGTAAGTGGAAAGAAATGTGATTAATTTAGAATGTTTAGCTTTTGGGTTAAATGCGAGTATGTATGTACATATGTTAAGTTCTTACAGCGGGAATATTCCCAAACAATGTGCTATCGATGCAGGAAAAAGATTTAACTATGTCTTTTTGATATCCATATGTGCATATGTGGCGATCAAAAGTGAATGCATGGTGTTGTTTGTTAAATATTTGCAAGGTTTTTCAAGTTAAAATTTTTCTGTGATTTTTTCATAGAAGTAAGTCAAACTTTCAAATTTTATACAGAACTTAGAAAAATTCAATGAATTCTCATTTGAAGCTAGATTTCTGTTAATCCGAACTTTAAGAAGGTTTTTCAAGTTAAAATTTTTTTCGTAAAAATATAGTCCATGAAAATAAATTAGAATAAAAAACTTTGCATACATTGCCCAAAATTCTCTGTGCCAATACTTTTGTCCGGCACTATATATATATATATATATTAGAGGTTTACGCCGACAGGCTTTGCGGCGGCGGCGTGGTC
>NW_016209637.1:0-1946 GCF_001687245.7 Rhagoletis zephyria
GTCTAATCGCTGCTGCTTGGTGGTTTCGCGAGGGCTTTCAGTTAACCCACATCTTCGACAGGATATAGTCAGTGGGTGGCGCTTTAATTTTAAGCGGTAATTGCGTCTAGGATGGTATCATGCCCGAACGGTCCAAGGCACGCAGTCCGATGGCACTGTTGGCAGCTGAGTTTTCGAAAAAAAAATCCATCGTTAAAAAATCAAGAAGAACTATCAAAACAATAATCGGTCAGAATTTCGTTGCATCCGTTATGCCAGTGCCTGCTGACCTTTGAACTCCTCTGAGTTTTTGTTTAGGTGATTTTATTTTATTTGTATACGTTTTTTCAACGTTTACGCTAAGAGGACAAGAAAAGGAATAATCTCACTTATGACAGAAGGAAACTGACCCAATACCAGTATTGCTGCATCGCCGGTATAGATAGATAAATATTGGTCAAGGTATGCACTGCGACCAGAATATCTATTGTACCCTCTTTCGCATTACAACACCTCGCCCAATTCTAGCTCCCGTAGCGTAGGAAGTTCAAAAGATTCTTTGGTGACATCGAGTGGTTCGACTGCGGGCATAATGACCCGAGGTGCCCCTCCCGTCTTCTCGCTATAGCGTCGCATGCGCGAAGCAAGTGCTCAGTAGTCTTAGCAGCGGTATCACAGAACCGGCATACATTGTTAGACCAGATCTCGAGTTTAAGTAGTTGACTTGTTAGTCTCCAATGACCTGTTAAGATACCTGTTAGAACTCTTATTTTATACTTCGGGAGATTAATAAGTCTATCATATATTTCCATATTGTATTCCCCCAGTAGTCCCAGGACTTGGTTCCAGTGCTGTTCTCTGCTAGTTCCTCCTCTCTCCTAAGCTCTTCTCTGATGGTGTGTGGTCCTACTGCAAAGGGAAGCTGGGTCTATTGGTGTTGTTGCTGCCACCTTCCTGGCAAGCGTGTATGCAGCCCTATTACCTTCTATGCCCTTATGGCCCGGCATCCAGAGGAGGAAGACCTTATTGTTTTCCGCCAAGGTATTTAGCCTCTCGACGCACTCGTCCGTCGACATAAACCCCTGCCCTGTTTTTCTGAGATTCTAGACTAGGTCTAGTTTGTTCAAGAACACGACGTATATTACTCTGTTCCTTAGCAGAGACACTATACAAGTCCGGACGCAATGATCAAATCCCACATCAATCCAAGTCAATCAAGTGCCCAATGTCGACTATTTAAATTGGAAAATGCAACCCTGATGAGAATTTACTTAAGTGCCATTTAATTATTAATCGGGAACTGCCCATTCCTCAGTTGTTTGTTTTCGAATTATTTTTGTTCTATTCGAATATACTTGCAATCAATATAGAAGTCATGGCTTCAGCTGTAATTCTGTAATAAAATAAAAATTGTCTCTACTAAATTCAATTAATTTTAAATTCTGCTTTTAAATAACTTTTGTTTTGCCTAATATTTAGTTTAAATTTCTATTAAAATGCTTTGCTTCGACATTACAAATACTTGAAATGGGTCTACAAAAATGCGAACTTTTACTGCAACTTTAACTTGGTATTTGTTTTTTTTTTTAATTTTGCTTGAAGTATTATTTGTAAATTTGTTTGCCAACTCTTAGCTTTTTAGACTTTTCAACTCTTGAATTCGCTACATATCTACTTTGCGCTAGTTATCAAACGTATAAAATGTAAGAAACTTTGATTGTTTATTTACCTTTTTTTTTGATTTGGTGTTTAAATTTATATTTGCATACTTTGCGGCTTTGCTGGGTTTTATATTTGTAATAAAAANTTTTTTTTTTTAATTTTGCTTGAAGTATTATTTGTAAATTTGTTTGCCAACTCTTAGCTTTTTAGACTTTTCAACTCTTGAATTCGCTACATATCTACTTTGCGCTAGTTATCAAACGTATAAAATGTAAGAAACTTTGATTGTTTATTTACCTTTTTTT
>NW_016209638.1:0-1946 GCF_001687245.7 Rhagoletis zephyria
CTATTTGACCCGTCAACTAATAGCCGAATCACAACACAAAATCAGAAAGCGCCGAGTCAAGGCAGACCGTTTGAAAGATGGTCGTGGGCGTGGACAAAGGGGACTGAAACGTTTAGCTGCAGTCGTCTTCTCGGCTGGAGCTCATCGGCGAACGGGACGCGGGACGAAGCGTCAAGCCAAAGTCGTCGTGACGGCCAAACCTCGTGAACGCACTCATCGTCAAGAGTCCTGTGGTCTGGCGTGTACTTCGGTCCAAGGTCGGGAGTCGTCCGGACAACGTTTGACTGTTGGTCTCCGTGAAGGATCGGCCGGCGTGGACAAAGGCAAGCCAACCGGACTGTAGATGAAGCTGAGCTGGTCTTTAGTGGACGGGACGCCGAACAAGTCTTGGGTGTGTCAAAACGCAGAGGCCTGAGTTCATCTCACCGTTGCCAACAGATGTTGGTAACATGGCGCTCACGGAAAAGTTTACAATGCGCAGCCTACACTTTTAATGGCAAAAAAGAAACTGCTCATATAACCAAACAGGTGACTGATTTTGAGCCCTCAAAGTCGGCGTCACTGTCGGTCGCTTCTCTTAACTTTAAAAGAGACTAGCTTTTTTCTAGTTTTACAATCTAGAGTGTGGTCAGCAAGCCGAAATCTATTAAAAATCATTAGTCAGGCCAAGAATCGGCTAGTTGGGATTCGGCTATCAGTTGGCGAGTCAAATAGACGGCTCCAAACCAAAGCATAACCAGCATAAATAAAGAGCGAAAACAGAAGTTTTGGTAAGCTGGCTCATCTTAGCACACAGTTCAGTTTTTTTTGTTTTGTACAGATGTTTTTACAGTCAAGGGAGCACTAATGTTGCAGGGAAACGGTGCATAGCTAAGGGCGGTAAGGTCAATTGGCCGCTGTCAAGTTGACAGNGTTTTGTACAGATGTTTTTTACTGTCAAGGGAGCACTAATGTTGCAGGGAAACGGTGCATAGCTAAGAGCGGTAAGGTCAATTGGCCGCTGTCAAGTTGACAGTATCACCTTTAGAAACAGGAATCGTGTTAAAGCGCTCTAACATTGGCTGTGCATCAACAACGGAAAAGTAAACATAATTTCTGTTCTTAGACAACGTCTGCTGACGAGGGTCTTGCAAACTCAACTGGCGGAAACCAAATAAAAAATATTTAAAAGGATATTCGCGGTGCACAGCTCAGTAAATAGTGATCAAAGCTAGCGTTTTAAAACATAATTTTATGATCTAGTTTTATAAGCAAATTTTTAAGAGTTTAGAACAAATAAGATTACTCACAATTGTGAAAACACTCAGCAAGCATAGTCGGTTCTACCATGTACTCCTTACAGATGCTGCAAGTGATTAGTGGACGAAGTCGATCTTCAATCAATTTTCCGGCCATTTTAGCGAGTGTTTATACTGAGCAAAAGTTGCGAAGCAAATGAGCAAAAAAACTTTTAAGGCGATGATGTAATGTAAATATAGCTTTTCATAAAATGCCGAAGTTAAAATAGGCAAAGCACACATGTGAAAGTAACGCTCTCAAAGTAGGTATAATGTGGAAATGTTGGTCCTGGCTTCCGTTCAGGCCGTCGTTGTGTCCGAAGCTGGGGTGCGAAAGATCCTACTGGCGTCGGGATGTCGGGAAGCTGTCGGTCGGTCGAAGGAGCGGGTAGATTTTGGTTTTGTTTTTTAGGTTTTGTTTGTTGGTCGGTTACGTGTCGAAACGTAAACTGGTCTGTGTCTGAAAGTGTTGTGTCATGCTGGCTCCGAACGCCAGCGCAACGTTGGTGTGACGTGTGAGCGGCTCCTAGTGAACTGTCGTAGAGTACGTTATGTTTTGTTGGTATTCCGGTGTGAATTTTACATAGATTGGGTTTAGAGTAATAAAAGTAAAGGTAATGGTAAAAATAGTTAAAAGTCGATTGTAGCAATCGTGCTGCATAACTTGCA
>NW_016209641.1:0-1946 GCF_001687245.7 Rhagoletis zephyria
GATAACGCTTGTTTATAGCCGTGCAGCTATTTTATTGAAAAGCTTAGAACTTATAAAAAGCTTAGAACTTATAAAAGCTCAAAACTGGTTTTTTTATTTTCATAGTGGAATTCAGGGTTCTTAAGTCTACGCTAAAAATGTGGTAGGGAGCTTTTACGCAAAAGAAATGAAGTGGTTTAATGAGCTTACAATTTCCATTCAGAAGCTCTCCAGCAGCGTCATGTGTTTAAGCAACATTAATATATGTATTAATATATTTATATACATACATATATTACTTGTTGTTTATTGTATCTCCTGCGAAACTTCCATTACTTTCTCGATTAAAAAAAATTCTCAAATAGGTTCAAAAATTGATCTGCCCGTCAAACCTTTTGTTCAGAACACAATTTGTGTTTAAAGGGCATATATATTTTAAAACCCCCTTACTCTAAAATTATTTTTCGCTTTTCTAAGGATATCTTCTACATGATTGTAAATGGATAGTTGCTAGTTAATTTTCCACGAGTGCCGCTAATTTGACTAGAGTTTCAGTGTTGGTATTATAAAGCTTGATCTTCCCGAATGCCAAAATTAAGCTTGTTTTCGCTCGCTATAAAGTGTAAGCTTTCGGTGTTGAGCAGCAAGGCTGCCTACATTGTTGTTCGATACGTTTGCTCGATGTGACCACCCTTCATTTGTGCCTGGGTTAAACAGCGTTCGATTGTACCCATTCTCTCCGCTTGGGTCGTTATCTTATCCCATATATTTTCGTCTTGAAACTTAACGAAGTTCCCTGATCCTTTCAGTACGATGACCAGGGGACGATACCGACTTACCGGTCTGACTTGGGAATGGGTTAGGAGTTAGTCATTAATTTGGTGGATCATTAAACTGGCCCTGTGCCCATCCATAGCAATCTGAACAGGCGCTGTGCGCTTCATATTTGTGTTGCAGTCCCCTCGATTCGTTCAACTTTTGCGAGAGCAACAAGCCTTTGGACTTCCCATACTAGGGCGTACCATACATGTACATATGTATGTAGATCTTGCTTTTAAATCACCAAAAATTATTTCCAATGTTAATAACCAAAACTTTTATGTAAAGTTTGTAAATTGGGAAACAATTAGGGGATTCACAAGACGTGTTAACCGTCGTAAAATCTTAAGCTTAACACTTGTTTATGTAAAATAGCGGTTAAAATGGTTGGGGGGTTGGCTAATTATATATTCTTTATCAGTTTAAAAGAATTTCGGTTTAGTTAGAAATCCACTAAAACCATTTTAATTAAAAAAGATGTTAACCTTAAGATTTTACGACGGTTAACACGTCTTGTGAATCCCCTAAATTATATCCAAATTCTAAACTTCATATGTATGTATGTAAACTTTGTTCAATTTATAAACTTAAAAATATGTAGATACTTTTGTCCTGATTTTAAAATGGCAAAATTTTTTTCTGTTTTTAAAGAACATAACATTTTTATCCAGTCTTTAAAATACCAAAAATTACGCCCAGTTTTTAAATAGCCATAAATTTTTGTAACTTACCAAAAATTATGTCCACTTTCTAAACTTAAACAAATTCGTGTCCATTTTTCAAAATATCCAAAACTATTTACTTCCTGTTAGCTACCCAAAGATGTATGTAATTCTTTAAAATGTGCTTTTAATGGAGTTTTATTTCAAACTCTTTTTTCCCCCAATTGAATTTTGTTTTATTTTATTTTGATTCTTACTATTACATTTTCTATATTGTTTATTCTTGCATTTAGATTTCCGCCAAAAAATCTCAACCAAAGTTTGATGGCAATGCTGTGCGCCAAAAAATATGCTTTGAAGTATTATTATATTTTCCCACTTTCTTTCCATAAAAGCTTCACTACACAGGCGCTAAAAAAGCTTTTGAAAGAGCTTCCTTTTAGTTCATTGTCTTCATTCAGCCTTTTCGTTTATTTCTCTTTCAAC
>NW_016209642.1:0-1946 GCF_001687245.7 Rhagoletis zephyria
TTAACAACATCAAGAGAAATACACTTGCAAAAAATGGACCCGGTAGGGGGCTCCAGAGTAGGGCTGCCAGACGTCCCGGTTTTCCCGGAAATGTCCCGGTTTTAGACTATTTGTCTCGGTGTCCCGGTCCAACCTTAAAATGTCCCGGGTTTCGTTTAAGTGTCCAGGTTTTCGATTTGATTGCACAAATTTTGCATAAAAATTACTACACTGAGAGAAAAAACGCGTTGTAATATTAAGAAAAAACTTATGAATTTATTGGGGAAAATAACGCACAGTAAACATGAATATTTTTTATTTGATTATCGCTTTAGAATCTTCGTATTTAAAAACAATACATTCATACCACGCACACGTGGTGTTGAATCAAACTGAACATTTGAATGCACATTTACATGTCTGGCTTTAGCTGAGTGCACGAAGATGCTTGCCACAATTTGCTAATTCCCAGAGCGTCAGGGTTCAAACCCCATTACAGGCAGCATGGAATTTAAATATTTTCTTTTTTAACTTAATTATTAAAAAGCATCCGTTAAGTGCAAAGCGCTTCATTTTTATATTGGCGTATTTCAATTGAATAATTCTGTACTGAATACTAAAATTTGTATACTTAAATTTATTACGAGTTGGGTTGGTGCTCTTTCATATGCGATGTTTTTTTTTATTTAGCACGTTTTGCACAAGCAATAGTTGATGATTAATATAAGTATGTACCTAAATACGTGAAAATGACATGCACAGAGTTTTACAATTATATTAAGCAAAAGCCAGAAGTTTTGAAACAAGTTCACAGCAACGAAACAAATGACTGATATTTTAATGTTACCTTGTATTTCATTTTTTTTCTTTCGCGAAACCTAGATTACTTATAAGTACAGTGCCGTACAAAATTATTGGCTCGGAGACTATTTCATCTGATCACAAATTCTAATCAGATCTTATAGAAAAATTTTGAAATTGTAGCTTTTGAGCCAATTAGTAAAGTGCAAATCTGAAGTTGCCCGAAAATTTCGTTGATTTTTTGCAATTATTTTGCCAATAAGCTACCTACGTGCTAAATTTCAAGCAAATCGGACCATTAATAAGACTGTTTCGAATAGTTAGGTCTCTGACCCACTTAACGGAAAAAATTAATCCTTTATGCTAATCTAGGCAAAAGGCTACCAACGAGCCAACTGCATTTTTTTAAGCATAGCTCGACCCCTGCGCCAACAAATTAAAACTTTGTGCACTCGTTCTTCTAAACACGTTTCCAAAAAAGCAGCACCCATTCGAATCGGTTATGAAACATAGGGCAAAATTGTTCCCAATTGATTCAAGCTCCCAATGAATTTCACAATTATCCGAAATTTTCCAAGCTTTCGTCGAAAAAAATTCAAATTTTTTGTGTTCTTCCGGATTTTTCCGAGTTTTCCACTTAGAATTTTCTATTTTCCAATCGAATGCCACTCCGAAGGAATTGCACACAAAATCACAAAAAAATCAATTTTCGATTTTTCCAATTTTCCGACTTTCCCGGAGGGTTTTTCAAAATTTTCTTTCGTAAAAACCTTCTCCTGGCCGAACCGTTCTCAATTGATAAATTACTATACATTTTTCACACCATTTTTATATCCGAGCGCACTTGTGCACAAGGGTATATTAACTTTGTTCACATAACGGTTGTTTGTAACAGCCAAAACGAATCGAGATAGATATTGACAAGCCATGTCTGTCTGTCCGTCCGTCTGTCCGTCCGTCCGTGTACACGATAACTCGAGCAAAAATTGAGATATCTGAACGAAATTTGGTATGTAAGTTTCCATTAATCCAAGGCAGGTTGGTATAAATGGGCGAAATCGGACTATAACCACACCCACTTCCCATATAACGGTAGTTTCAAGAAATTCGAAAACTGCGATATTTTAATAACTACTGAAGATAAATCACTCAAAATTGATATTTAC
>NW_016209643.1:0-1946 GCF_001687245.7 Rhagoletis zephyria
TGTATAGCGTAGAGTATGCGTTAGACTCTAACGTATATATATTTATAGGAATATCGAGGCGTATGCGAAATGTTCCACGCCCCTTTTTATCGGAGATAAAATTTCTGGATTTGACGAAGTTATATCCTCCAAATCGGTCTATGTTTTATTGAAAAGGGATTTAAAAAATTTATTCTGGAGGACTTATATACATATTGATGTATAGCGTAGAGTATGCGTTAGACTCTAACGTATATATATTTATAGGNTGCGTTAGACTCTAACGTATATATATTTATAGGTATAGAGAAACGTATATGAAATGTTCCACGGCCCCTATTTATCGGAGATAACATTTCTAGATTTGACGAAGTTATATCCCTCAAATCGGTCCATGTTTTATTGAAAAGGGGTTTAAAAAATTTATTCCGGAGGACTTATATACTTATCGATGTATAGCGTAGAGTAGGGATGTCCAAATCAGCACATATGTGTCGCGGGCGACTGCGCGTGCAAAGCTTTGCACAGCGGTGCTGGTAAGCGCGGAAGCAAAAAATTATCGGAAGGGAAAAACGAAGTCAACAGAATAGTGAGATTGTATGTGTGACAGTGATGGAAAATGAGTGTGCATTGTGCCATTTTCGGCCCTTTCGGAAGCAGCCGGCACCTTCAGCACATTCGATTGATTTTCGGCACTATTTTTGCGTAACTCAGTGCAACTAATAAATATTTCTTTCGGATCCGCAGTTAAAAATATTTTTTTTTACATTTAATCGTATGTGCTTAAACTGATAAATGATATAAACATAGAAACGCAAACAGAAGAATCTCGTTTCCACATTCTGCATATGCGCTTAACATTTTTGTTTAAACAAATTTGTCGAAATTTCATATCTAAAGCAAATATTATATATCATTTAATATATACTTTAGATTTAAATAATCATTATTAGTGGTGGGCGAGTCCGAGATGTTTAAATGTTCGAGATATTACATTCAATTCGCGTACATTCAATTCGCGTAGATTTGTCCAATTTGTATAAAGAAAATGCAAAAAAATCAGGGACCGAACATAACACTTATTGATGAAAACTGTCATGGAAAAATTCACTATGAAGGAAATGTTCTACAACTAAGTGAAACATACCAATCGATTTCGTTTTGCACGGAGACTCAAATTGGAAAATAAATTATTATTTGCAATTTTTATGCAAAATTTAAAAAAATAACAATTATGTTTGATTTTTATATTATAAATCCAAAATAACAATTATTTTTGATTTTTATATTATATGGCTTAGATAACAATTATTGAAGAGTTTTATTTATAAAAGTCATCAATAAAAGTCAGTGAATTTTACTTTTAAAAGTCATTAATATAAATCAGTGACCGAAATTTATTTTTTAAATCAATCGTATAAAAGTCGTTAACATTTTTTCGCAGTTAAGAAGGTGTTGGAAAACAAAAGTTTACTACGACTTATTCAAATGACTTTTATAAGTATGATTGAAAAAATAAAGATCAGTGACTGATTTTTATTTATGACTTTTATAAATAAAAGTCTTCGATAACTGTTATTTAAGACATATAATTTAAAAATCAAAAATAACTGTTATTTGTGGATTATTAAAATAAAAATCAAGAATAATTGTTATTTTCGATTTATAAAATAAAAGTCAGAAATAACGGTTATTTAAAGAGTAATTAAATAAAAGTAAAAAAATAATTGTTAAAAAGTGATTTTTTTAATAAAAGTTGTCACTGTTACGGTCCCTGAAAAAAATATTAAAAATCAACATGAATTCTTAGCTGCACTTTCCCTTTATAATACTAAAATTGAATCAACTATAAAACTGCATACTGTCAGTTGGTGAGGATGTGATCGCGCTTTTATTGATTTGATTGCCGTCAACAAGAATTTTCGTAAAAGCGCTAGCACAACCTCATCAACAAAGTTATTATTAAT
>NW_016209645.1:0-1946 GCF_001687245.7 Rhagoletis zephyria
TGTGGAATAGAAAAAAAAACCAAATAAGGTGTTAGCTATTCTTTTAATCGAAACCAGATTATTTTATCTTTCTCATTAGCAATAAAGTAACAACCACGTTTCTAAAACAACCAAAAAAATAAAAAAAAATAAAAAAATAAAAATAAATAAACCAGTTTACCAAACGACGTCCACTTATCGACACATTTTACTATTTATTTTTTATTATTTAGTTTTAGGTTTTTTTTTTTATGAAACATGTTTATTCTTTAACAAAAATCATATACCTAAATCCAAGTTTCAAATTAGTAAAAAAAACTGAAAAAAAATCTTTAAAATGTCATCAAAATTTCACGCTTTATATTTAGATTTTCTAGAAAAATGTTGTATAATTAAGTTCGTGTTTGAAATGGCTACAAAATACCGTTGATTTTTGCCATTTTATTTATTTTTTGTTGACATGTCATTCCATACGAAGCATCATAGATTGCACACAAGAGGGGCGGGAATAGATTCATTTTTAATATTTTTTTTTGCTTTGTTTCTTTATTGTTGCGGGAATATACCCCGTAGGCGTCGCTCCATCCGATGAAATTCGCTCAGCGATTTAGTAATTCGGTATACAAAAATTTTCTTAAAATTCTGAATAACATAATATGTGAACATTTGATGAAACTTTGTTAGTTTTTTTGGAATTATTTGTACATAGTTTAAACTTGGATATATGTAGGTGCTATTTGAAGTAAAATAGGGCCGAAAATGGCATAGTTTGAGCAAACTTGACAGGCCTGGTCGTAGCGTAGTACTTTTCCACAGCACTTATGCAGAGAATTTGCTCCTCTACAAAAGAGTATTTCTTGCATCTTGATTTCGATCTGATGAGTTAGCATTTTCAGTGATTTTAGCAGTGTGATCAGATAATCACAAAAAAGTGAGCTCAATTGACTTCAAAAAAAAAGAAAGTTAGACAAAGTTAGAGGCAGTGAACAAATAGTTAAAAAGTGCAGCAATTTTATGCCGAATAACTTAACAGCACTGCTCTACAAATTCAAGTGAGCGGTACTCATTAAATTAATTTAAAAAATTTTGTGCTCAAAAATTCCCAGTAGACCTTAAGAGGAGTTTTTTTTCTGATCTCTTAAGCGAAAAGGGGGGAACATTTGCACGAAATTTAAATACCAATTTAAATCTCCTACATACACACCGCGACAAACTTGCTTCAATTCTCCCTTTATCATCTAATAAAGCTTCCGAAGGTAAGGTCTTACTTAAAAAGCCATGCCTAAAAGTGTTTTAAGTGTTTAAGAAGAGCTCCTCATTGCTCATTGCAAGTTTTGCTCTAAGAATTTACCATCTTTTATCCTGGCTGCCTGAATTTCCAAACATTTTTCTCATTTTAACATTTCTATGTATAAAACCGTTTTTATTCTTCAGAGTACTAAAAAGATGAAAATGCTTCAAATTAAAGTAGACCTAAAATTCCGGGGCTAGAACAAAAATATGCATACATAAGTGCTAAATTTCACATCAAAAAGGCTAACCTGGTCACATTGGCAGCGATGCGCCAATTGCCAATAGTTTTTGAATTAATTGAAAATATTTCCTGTCAAATGTTGAGACCGTTTTTTTTTTTTTATTAGCAAAACTTTTCGATCGTAACGGCATACCATTTATCCATTAAGGAATTTTGTATTTCAGGGTACACTAGAAATTGTGCCACATTGACTAGGCAATTTTTTGTGTACGTATGTATGTATGTACATATGTGGTCTGAGGTATGTGCATTCAAATATAAAGCACGTAATAAAATTTGTAAAACGACCATAATATTCAGCCGACGGAAAGCCTTCCTTTCGTGCAAATCTGCCCTTAAAAGCAGTCAACATTACACAGTAAAAGCGCATGGAAACCTCATAGCCTGGTAATGGCGGTAATTAAAATCATTTCACACCCATTGCAATTTACGC
>NW_016209646.1:0-1946 GCF_001687245.7 Rhagoletis zephyria
TCAGAGCGCCCAAAAGCCCATGGGGCCTTCAGTGCCAGCTGTACACAGAGTAATCGCGCGCGATTCGTTTATGCCTGATTTCTCTTTTATTGAGGAGTCACAACCACAATCGGAGGCCATTGCTGCCAGGACAAATACTCTGGCCAATGCCAATGCAAAACCGAAAGAGTGTTCGACGAATGTTATATTAACTACTGATACGAACTTAGAAAAACGTAAGCTGGGAGTGGAATCGCAAGATTTACATCAATCCGCTGCAAGGAAAGCTGCGGAACAAAATAACATACAGGAGCAGCAGGCAAAATCGGACTTAAGTGATTCCTACTTGAAAGATTTCTCTGAAATTATGGACTCACAACCACAATCTGATAATAAGTGGCATAGGTCTGCTACCAAAAGTAAGCTTACCGAAATACAAGCAACGAAATCAAGTGGAAATGTAAGTAATTCGTTTCTCAAAGACTTTTCGCTAGTAATGGAATCACAGCCCACCAAAAAGGAAAGTCAAAAAGAAATTGAATTTGTTAAAATGGTGGCGCCAAGCACAACAAACGACGAAGAAAGAGCTAAATTTGATCTTGGTAGCTCCTACCTTAAGCATTTTTCCACGGTGATGGAGTCACAACCATTTGAAATTGAACGACAGCAACAACTATTTAACTCTTCTTCCAATAAAGAAGAGAAAACTGAAAAGGAAGTCAAGAAAACAAAGATCCGCAATTCGGTTTTGAAGGATTTTTCGTTGGTTATGGAATCACAGCCCATTGTACATGAAAACCAACTTGTGCAAGACGGTTCGCTCTCTACCTCGACAGTCACATCAACGACAACAACAAAACCTCTCCCAATTAAACCTGAAATAGCTCAGCAAAGAATACAAGAAAACAACAAACTAGACTTAGGAAGTTCTCGCATTAATGATTTTTCATTTGTTCCAGAGTCACAACCTTTGGAAAATTGCAAACTGTGGCTACAATGTAAGACAGAATCAAATAAATCAAACAGTAACGCAGCTTCACAAAATCTGAATCCGACAATACACATTAACGATTCATACCTCAAAGATTTATCAATGACTTTGGAAGCCCCAGCACGGGAAAGTGCAAAGAAACATCCACAAGAGCTANTACAAAATCTGAATCCGACAATACACATTAACGATTCATACCTCAAAGATTTATCAATGGCTTTGGAAGCCCCAGCACGGGAAAGTGCAAAGAAACATCCACAAGAGCTACAAAAACTTGCTGTCGAGCCGAAAACACCAGCGCCAGCACCACCATCTGTGAAACCTCTAATGTTTTTAGATTCGTATATGAAAGACTTCTCTGGCTTTCAAGGCCCGTCTGGTAATAGAATGAGCGCAAAAAAGAGCAGTACACGTCTAACTTTTTTTAATGATTCGAAAAAAGCGAGTGACCTCATAAATCCTATGCTAACGGACGTTAACACCAATATAGAAACCAAAACAAGCGCTGCTCAAACGCCAAATAGATTACTCTTCCTAGAACAAAAACCTCGTACGAGTATACCTCACAATCCGCTAAGTATTCGCCTTTCCGGTGAAAAGTCCTTCGAGTTGAACGCGGAAACCGCTATGTTCTCCACAAATATCAGCATGATTAAGAATTCCACCTTGTTGCCACCTACCGAACTTAATACCGTACAAGCGCCAACGCCAATTAAGGAGTACTCATTGCACATAAAACAGGAAGATAATGTTTTTAAAACACCGCCACCGGCAGTAAAATTGCCGCCAGCTCCGCCAAATGCGCCAAACGTATTATCGCAATCCAATTTGCAGCAAGAAAAACGTACGAGTTATTCTACAGAAACTATGTCGGCAAAAGAACAATCAGCTACAAAATCTTCGCTTTGCGAGAGTAAAATACCACAACCATTGGCCACTTTTCAAACATCAGCTAAGAGCATTACACAGCCAATAG
>NW_016209648.1:0-1946 GCF_001687245.7 Rhagoletis zephyria
AATATTATTGCATTACATGACAAGTCGGACGAGGCTGGCTGTTGCAGCAGCAGGACGAGCATAGCTAATCTCACGCCCGGACAGCAAACACATATGTATGTATGTGTGTATGTATGTATGTAGAAGTCTACATACATATACATATGCTATCCAGCTATGTATGTGTCCAGCTATGTATGTGACCTCGTGTGCGACATGCGGTTCGAGCCAAAAGCTGGATGGGGAGAACGCGCCACCCCAGCTGATGTATTGACTGCAGTTAGTTCGTTCTTTCTGCTTTGGCTTTGGCGTTTGACAAACGCTTTTGAAAAATAGTCCAATGCGAGCGAAGTGAGTGCGATGCGGCAACGGTGGACGTACATACAAACTTATGCATGATTATGTCAAACTAAAAATTTGCGGCTCCGCACACTTTTGCCGCGGCCCGGTAAAGCGGCCGAGGTCGGCGGCGGCTTGGTAGCAAAACGCTATGCCATAAATCTCATCGTCAGCCGAAGTCGGTCAGGTCATTTGTAACATTCGAAACACATATTTCCGGTTGCTGATCTGCTGGCTGTTGCTCGACCCGCAATTTGCGCCACAACTTTGATTAATGTTGGTCCGAATACAATTGATTCCGCTCTAAAGTTAATCAAAGTCATCATTTTCAAGAGAGAATCGATCAAAAAGAAATCGGGAATTAAGTCTAATTTATAAATGTTTAAAAGTTTTTCATTTCCCCTCGTGTGTGGACAAGGATTATACAAGGATTGGATGTACAAATATGTGTATGTATGTATGTTTACATATATATGTGTACAATGTATGTTTGTGTGTAAACGCGCACCTGAGCCTATTTGGACACGTACATGTACATATGTATGTAGTATCTATGTATTTATATACACACATATGCATGTTTGTATAATAAATGGGGAAATACCTGCTTTTTGGCTGAAGAAAAATTTGACTTTTTAAATCTTTAACGTTGTGGCTTCAATTAACAGAAAATACACCCTCAGCCGGAAGTTCCGCAGTGTTGAAAAGCGGTCCGTTGGGCGACTGTTGCTTCGCGCTTGCAGTTTGGTTGCGCTTCCGAAAAGTGCTGATTGGGTTGCTCGTATTGATTTTCCTTTTTCCTTTCAAACTGATAGAAAACGTGACTGGAATTCAAACGGTGTGGAGGCCGTGGCAATTTCGCTACACAGAACACTTATTAAGGCCGTGGATAGTTGGTCGGGCTGTGCAATTGAGGAATGGAGAGTAGAAATTTGTTAAATATTGATTGCGTATTGACAGCAAGTACATAGAGGCAGCTGCGATGGTATACATTCAGTTCAATGCGTTCCAGCATCTTTAAGACTTTAAAAAACGAAAAATCGTATTGGAGTTTTTCTTTTTTGTTTTGTGGAATTCAATATGCATTTCAGCCCAAATAACATATGAATGTAGTATATGTATATACAATTTTATTGTTGGAGATTAACAATAACCCGAGCAAACTTGAAGTCAGGTTNTTAAGTATGTAGAGATAACTATACATACATACATACATATGTATGTAAGTGAACGCATATGTCTTCTTACAGTTACAAAGGATACAATTAGTTCCGTCCCGTCCTCCCTGCTCGAGAAGCGTTTGCGGTGGATGTAAGGCAATTTCGTTTGCCCGCAGTTGCCAATTTGCCAATTCCAGTAGTCGAGAGGAATGGCCAAAA
Organism: Rhagoletis zephyria; assembly: GCF_001687245.7. Classification (NCBI taxonomy): domain Eukaryota; kingdom Metazoa; phylum Arthropoda; class Insecta; order Diptera; family Tephritidae; genus Rhagoletis; species Rhagoletis zephyria. The sequence goes on from NW_016209648.1 coordinate 1,698, forward strand.
GTGTTGAACAAGCAAAGGTTTAATTAGCGAAAATAGCTGCAGGACGCCCATACATACATATAAGGCAAGCAGAGCTGGCGGAGTGCATTCTGCAGCTAGACATAATCCATTAATGGGAGTAACAATTTCAGGAGCACTCGTAATGACAGCAAACTATCTACATACATATATGTACATACATACATACACATAGCTCGCCTGTAGCAGGGGCCTCGAATTCGGTTCGTATTGTAATCACTGCGAAAACTG
>NW_016209649.1:0-1946 GCF_001687245.7 Rhagoletis zephyria
AAATAATGTAAAACTGCCTTTACGAAATTGGACTTTCGCACAGCCAAATATATCATTTGACCTAATGTGCATTGGTAGGGTTGAAAATTATTAAATTTTTCTTCAAAATTAACTAGAATATAACAAATTGTAAAACATCGGAAAATAACGATTTTTTCTGGCGATGTATTTAAGTTTTGGTGTTGACTTTTCCGATACTTCAAACTATCAATATTATTCCCCCGACGACAGATTTGAGGACTTCGTTGCTGCTGTGTAAGAAAATACTATAGTACGATTACAGTAACCGTAATCCGAAAAATGTTAAGATTACAATTACAGTAATTGTAATCATGAAAATTGGGATAACGATTACAGTAGTCGACTACTTTCAATAAAGTTAGATTTTGATTAGCAGAATTACTTAGACTTTAACTAAATTTTGCATACTTTTCGGTGAAAATGCCGCTGAACATTTTTCTGATTACGATTACATTGATTGTAATCATAATATTTTTAGGATTACAATTAAAGTGTTCGTTATCGTAATTTTTATGATTACAATTACTGTGATTGTAATTTTAACATTTTTGGATTACAACTACAGTATTCGTAATCATGTATTTCGTGATTGCGATTATATTTAGTAATCTTAATCCTTAAATTTTTAAGATTACAATTATAGTAATCGTAATCATATTTAATTTGACTATTACAACTAACTAATCGTAATTGAAATGTAATCATAATCATAAAGCGCCCAGCTCTGGTTTTAAAATTTGTGTTTAATGGGCTGATAAATTTTAACACCTGCATGAGAAAACGGCACTAAGTCTAACTAACTGAAAATATTATCGAAAATGTTTGACATAAGGGTAAAACCACCCGTGCTTGAAATGTAACGGTAGTTTTCATGCAGATAAAAAAAACTAAGTTTAATGCGTGCGCCGGGCATTTAATATTCAGCTTCGCCCGAACTTAGACTTCTTTCCTTACATGTTTTTTTAATATTGTCATTACCTTTCAAAGCACAACCCTCCAGCCAACTATTCTATAAACTAGTCTTGTATGTACTACATATGTATATAAAAGCACTTGCAATTAATTATAAAAGCTTTGTGTAGAATTTTAATGCAGTCACGTAGAAATCCATTTGTTGAAATTAATTTCGTCCACTCGAAGATTTTGGTTAGCTACGCTTTCGTAAGCGCCAACAGAACTCGAAAGGTCACTATGTTCGGCGTATTTCTTAATACTTCACCTTTTATTAGAGCAACCAAATCAGCTGAACTGCATGCATCTCCACACGTCCAAGATTTCATTGAAAAGCCACTTTATCAATCAGCGAAGATCTTTCAAATAAGTACATAGATGTCAAGAAAAAGAAAACAACAACAACAAAAAAACCAGTCCCCATGCCGGCTGCCCTTCAAAGTTTTGTATATTCGATAAAAGCAACAAAAAAAAAAAACACGTGATTAAGAGTCAGTAGCTACATACATTCATGTTGTAAAATGAATTCTTGTATATTTTCAAATATTTTTGTTTTTGAAGTATAACACATAACATCGACTGGCGGAAATTCATGAATCATGGGCTCATTTATAACAAATTTCTTGTTCATAGCTCGATCATGGCCGATATCATTATTTTATACTTTACTTACTTATTTTTCGGTGCGCATTTTTCATGTTTTCTGTATGTGTGTGTGTGTGTGTGCTCGTTCGTGTTTGTAGTCATATTTGTTTGTTGAAGATATGGACAAGTAGTATCTTGACGCATGGGTGCTCATGCGGCAAAACAATTCGGTGAAAAACTTCAACATGTCCGAGCAAACAAACCAGAAACAAAAAAAAAAATTCTACGCCAGGTACTAAATTTGTAGTTAAATATGTATGCATGTATGTGCATTAGTAAGTATATGTTTGGGAGTATCTGAGGAAATGTGAAATGAAAATTCACATGAC
>NW_016209650.1:0-170 GCF_001687245.7 Rhagoletis zephyria
TATTACAAAATACTTCCGAAATATATAGTTTCTGAACCGCTTTCGCTTGGTAATATTTTGTTAAACTTGTTAATTAATCGGTTTTTTTTTAAAGAGGTGGCAACTCCAAAAAATATTTTATATGTGGGTATATTATATCTATATTCCAAATTTAATTGAAATATATCCAG
>NW_016209650.1:243-579 GCF_001687245.7 Rhagoletis zephyria
TCCGAAATATATAGTTTCTGAACCGCTTTCGCTTGGTAATATTTTGTTAAACTTGTTAATTAATCGGTTTTTTTTTAAAGAGGTGGCAACTCCAAAAAATATTTTATATGTGGGTATATTATATCTATATTCCAAATTTAATTGAAATATATCCAGGCGTTTTAGCGTGAACGAGCAACACATATACTCATAAACTTTCACATTTATTATATTAGAACATAGGATTAGTGGAATTTAACTTAAATAAATCAACCTGTTGAAATAATGTAATGAATGATGTGTTAAATTCGCGCGAATTTTATACATCATTCATTACATTATTTCGATATTTTTTTT
>NW_016209650.1:616-773 GCF_001687245.7 Rhagoletis zephyria
ATATCCAGACGTTTTAGCGTGAACGAGCAACAAACATACTCACTCACAAACTTTCACATTTATTATATTAGTACATAGGATTAGTGGAATTTAACTTAAATAAATCAACCTGTTGAAATAATGTAATGAATGATGTGTTAAATTCGCGCGAATTTTA
>NW_016209650.1:976-1946 GCF_001687245.7 Rhagoletis zephyria
ATATCCAGACGTTTTAGCGTGAACGAGCAACAAACATACTCACTCACAAACTTTCACATTTATTATATTAGTACATAGGATTAGTGGAATTTAACTTAAATAAATCAACCTGTTGAAATAATGTAATGAATGATGTGTAAAATTCGCGCGAATTTTACACATCATTCATCACATTATTTCGATATTTTTTTTTTCGACATTTTTATTTTCGGCATTTTTTTTTTTCGACATTTTTCCTTTCGACAATTTTTTTCTCGACATTCTTGATTTTCTAACAATTTTTTTTCGACATTTTTTTTTCGGTGTTTTTAGTTTCGACAATTTAAATTTCGACGTATCGTACCAGACCCACATCATTCATTACATTATTTCGATATTTTTTTTCGGTGTTTTTAGTTTCGACAATTTAAATTTCGACATATCGTACCAGACCCGACACCAATTTTTTTCTTTCGTCATGATATTCGAAAATCTCGAAAAAGAAATTCCCGAAATTTTGTACTCACGGAGAAGTGTATTTTTTTAATTGCTTGCAGTTAATAAACTAACGTGGTAAGGACAGCCGGGTGAAGTGTAAGTTGCTGGTAAGGTATTGCCCTTCACCTGGCGGTCCTTACCACTTCCCTGCCGAATCTCCATTACTTTAACAAAGACGTGGCCGCCTTGTGTAAGTAGGAATTAAGAATTTACATTTGGTATCAGACATACCTCTGAGCCGCTTTACAAAGTAAGTTACGCATAATGCAGAGCAGTCGCTCGGAGTAGTTCGGCGCTTGGAAATTAATTCGGCTGCACTTTATTTTGCAACTGACAACGTAATGTGTCGTCGGAGGTGTTAATTTTGCGCTTTACTAGTAGATGACATTGGCCATGAGACAATTTTGGTACTAAAAACTGAAAGGGTATGGTAACGTGTCTTTGAAATATGTATGTATGTAACGGGTGATTTTTTTGAGGTTAGGATTTTCAT
>NW_016209651.1:0-1946 GCF_001687245.7 Rhagoletis zephyria
GAGGCAGTGGTGCTGGACGGTTAGCAGCTGGTAGTGGTGCTCTAGGGGCCGGTGCGGCAAGCGGTGCAGGATTAAGTGCCGCAGCCACAACACGCAGACCAGCGCCTAAACCAGCGGCATTGGATTTAGCAGCAAAATTGCCAAAGGGTAAGGGAACTGGCGAAGGAGGCAATGGCTGGCGAATCCTGCAACTATTCGATAAGGAAGAAAAAGATGGCTATCGTTATATGTAAGTGTTGATTGTGCAATACTAATACGATTTATGTGCACTCTCGCTGAAGGTGATTTCAAAAAGGTGGTGCGTGCAGTGAACATTTTTGGTTAGTCTGTATTTAGTAATTTTCGAAATGTAGCTAACAGCGCTGCTAATAGCATACAAAAGTTAACAGTGGTTAGCATTTAACAGCGCAGAATATACATACATACACAACAACAGCGAAGTGCTGAAGTGCAAACAATTTAACCGAACGCCTGAAAATATGCTTCGAAATTGAGGACANGCATCGAAAAGTTGGCTCCGGACGCAGATGGTTTGCGTTCGGCCGGATTTTACGAGTACACCGGCGATGATGGTGTGCTCTATCGTGTCGATTATGTGGCTGATGATAATGGCTTTGTGCCACAAGGTGCCCATTTGCCAACTCCACCGCCGTATGTAGCCAAATTGCTGGCATATCTAGAAGCGAATGCTAAAAAGTAGTGAATGTTTTTAATTTATTCATATTCATGCACACATATGTACATAGTTACATACTAAATTCCTTGTATACAATTTAATTTTCACACACACATTAGAGTTAAAGTAAATTTTTAATTAATTTGAATAATAAAAACCTGATTTTTGCAAGCAAATTGGAATGTTGATGAAGCAAACTGTTGGAAAATAAAGAAAGGAAAGCTCCACCGTTTCAAAAGTATTTTTTATAATTCTTGGTAATTTTTAGCAAAGTATTTTATAATAAACCAGTTAATAAATGCCATAAACAAATTGATTTTGGATCTTTATTCGTTAATTTAAATAATTTTCAATAGTACATAGTTATAAAAACATGCATTTCTCTTGTCGGTGGATGAGTACAAAGTTTCGACAATCACCTCGAATTCAACAAACGTTTCATTGTTGGTATTGTAGGCCTGTGGGCATTTAATGCTTTGCAGCATCACCAACCATATGGAATAGGTAAGGTTAAGTGGAGGTGATTGCCTTAGTTAAACGGTGTGAAGAGGCGCATATAGACCAAGTTGAACATTGTAACACCACTAAAGAGATCTCTCACTATGTTCAACAGTCTCCGATTCCTTCTTACCCTGACAACTGCGACAGAAATTCATGCTTCTGCTATGAAAAGGTATCCGGATTTTATACAAACCACTTTGATTTTTGAGGAATGCATAAGTTACCATAGTTAACTGGACAGATTTTCCTTGTTACTTAACACATGGACACGGTTTTTCATCAGACTACGCCTCAAATGTGTAGCGGTGTTGACCATAAAAATTCGTTTGCTTTATTACAGCTTTCTTGGAGCTGATTCCACTTAAATATATGACTGTAGGTAATCATTTGAAGCCGACTTAACAGGGTTTCGGTACAGGTGGAAAAGTGGACTGAATCTTGTCTTGAGCTTGAGTGCAGTAATCCGACCGCCGAAAACTGATGTTAGGTGAGAGGCTTTCGAGTATACCATATTTCCTTTGAGCATTAATTTGGAACCATCGATGCAGACCGCCGCACATTTAGATATATAGAACTATATGCTCTTCCCATTCACTTCAAGAAAGTAACAAAAGTTCTTGGGTAATTTTTTTTTTTTTTTTAATTTAGAAGTAGTTTTCCATACAAATGTATATGTAAAAAACGAATCACTGTTTTAGGCCCTTAATCGACGTTGAGAAAAGCATTTCATGTTCTAAGGACCGTTTCCTCAAATAGCTTTTAAAATGTA
>NW_016209652.1:0-1946 GCF_001687245.7 Rhagoletis zephyria
AGATATGGTAGTACCTGTTATTTTGGGATGTGACTTTCTCAATAAATTTAAAATTAAACTTAAATACGTTAAGAAAGAATACACAAAATCCAAANGTTTGGGTCACGGGTCCCAAAGCAGTTGTTCGAGCACCAGAAATTTAAAGGTATAAGCATGGCAAAATGCAAAGGAATCGGAGGCAATCAAATAAGCATTATTTCGAAAATTAAACGTTATGTACAATTTAATAAAATGATTAATAAAATTGAATTTAACGTTATCTCAGATGAAGATATGGTAGTACCTGTTATTTTGGGATGTGACTTTCTCAATAAATTTAAAATTAAACTTAAATACGTTAAGAAAGAATACACAAAATCCAAATTGTTAGATATAGGAAGAAATATTAAGTCAAATATGATTGAAGCACAAAATAACTGAAGTTTACTTACCGAGGGATNAATCGGAGGCAATCAAATAAGCATTATTTCGAAAATTAAACGTTATGTACAATTTAATAAAATGATTAATAAAATTGAATTTAACGTTATCTCAGATGAAGATATGGTAGTACCTGTTATTTTGGGATGTGACTTTCTCAATAAATTTAAAATTAAACTTAAATACGTTAAGAAAGAATACACAAAATCCAAATTGTTAGATATAGGAAGAAATATTAAGTCAAATATGATTGAAGCACAAAGTAACGGAAGTTTACTTACCGAGGGACAACGCAATAGATTAAAAGAACTTGTTGATAACATTTACCTCAAATCTAATATAAAAACTGAACTACTTAAGTATGAAATGAAGATACACTTAAGGACTGACGTACCTTTCCATCGTGCCCCCCGCCGTCTGTCTTATGCAGAACGCAACGAAGTGCAAACAATTATAGACGAACTGCTCAAAGAACGAATAATACAACCAAGTGACTCACCCTATGCTTCAGCCATTGTATTAGCAAAGAAGAAGAATGATAAAAGCGGTATGTGAATAAATTGACGGTTAGGGATAATTATCCACTGCCTCTAATTGAAGACTGTATTGAGTACCTACAGAATAAACGTTTTTTTTTTTTTCGTATTAGACCTGAAGAGGGGATTTCACCAAGTTAATATGTCTCCTGCNAAGTGACTCACCCTATGCTTCAGCCATTGTATTAGCAAAGAAGAAGAATGATAAAAGCGGTATGTGAATAAATTGACGGTTAGGGATAATTATCCACTGCCTCTAATTGAAGACTGTATTGAGTACCTACAGAATAAACGTTTTTTTTTCGTATTAGACCTGAAGAGGGGATTTCACCAAGTTAATATGTCTCCTGATTCAATACCGTTTGCCGCCTTTATAACTCCTAATGGGCAATTCGAGTATTTGAAAATGCCTTTTGGTTTAAAGAATGCGGCGGTGTTTCAACGATTTTTTAATATCATATCGTATACTGCAAACGTCAAAGCTGTGAAGCTGTATTTTTCTGTGATCTGTTTAAATTTTGTGTTTTATAAAGCTGTTTACGCTTAATAAAGTAAAAAATTAAAAAAAAGTGTTAATAAAATTCTGGTGCACAATTTAAAGATAAGTAAACCATCAAAATTTCCTGTAAATTTGATTAATTTAACTTGATATTCTTAATTGCATGTGCCGAGTATTTTGTTTCATATAATATATTGTTGTTGTACAATTGTTTTTGTTTGTGCACATTGATTTTGCTCTTTTTGTCTTTTTGTCATTACTGCTGTTTCATCTTTGTCACAGCTGTTTGCGTTGTGTTTATTAGGTGTCAATTATATAGTGCATTTAAAACTGTTCGCTACATAGCTTTCCAACTGATATTTACCAGCTGATTGGTTCACTGATTAATACATCGTTTTCAAAATTGTTTTGCTTTTTTGCTTCTAAAACCTAAAACTAAATCTAATTTTAAACATGTCGTGTATTTACACCAATTGCCACGTTAAAAGCGA
>NW_016209653.1:0-1946 GCF_001687245.7 Rhagoletis zephyria
TGTGCTTCGCAAGCTGGAGAACCTTCCCGTCGTCAGCACCGACTGGTGCAGGGAGAAGTACGGCATTGATGACTTCGATCAGGCGAACAGCATCGTCTGCACGTACTCAGAGGGGCGGGATACGTGTACGGTAAGTGAGCTAAAAAAAGCATTAAGCTTGATAAGATCTAAGCACTCTCTCTCTCTTTTTGTTTGGGTGATAACACCAAACCCCTAGAACGACGCTGGCGCGCCGCTGATGGTCAAGGAAAATGGTCGCTGGACGGCGGTGGGCATCACCAGCTTTGGCTGGGGCTGCGCAAAGAAGAACTGGCCCGGAGGGTCGGCTCATGTGTCGCTGTACGTTGACTGGATCTGGCAGACTATTCATAGTTCTCCTTAAAAAAACTTTTGATTTTGTTTTTGCTGATTTTTTGAAATGTTTTAATAAATGGTAGCATTTTAAAAGTTTAATGAGCAGTCAAGCATTGAAACGGTTCAACTGTAATGTAGCGGTGTTTGATTTAATTTGAATTGATTTAATTTTGATTGAGTGAAATTAAATTGCTGATGATTACAGTAATTTAGTTTTCTGTTCATAAAATACTCTACTGCATTGTTTTTAAATTTAAAAAAACTTTAAATGAGATTTTTTAAATTCAACAAAAATGCGCCGATTTGCATCTTTGCTGTCAAAAAATAGGAAACAAAATGAAAATATTAAAATAATTAAAAATCCGTTTTAACAATCCTCAGTTTTTAGAATTTAAAAGTTAAACAATGAAGTGCAGCTTGCTAGATAACCGGCCCTAAAACCTCTTTAGAAAGGCATCCCAAATTCTTAGTTGAAGTCTCTTCCGAGAACTCACTCAAGTCTCCTCTTTACACACCTCTCAAAAAACCAAGCAAGCAACCAAAAAAAGCAAAAATGGAACTTTCTCCAGATAAGATGCTAAAGACGGTGCTGGAGACCATCGCCGAAGAAAACGAGGAACAAGAAGAAAAAAAGGAGTTGAAGGTGCTGATCATTCCTTCTCCTCCTCCTCCTCATCCTCCTCCTTCTCCTCCTATGCGCAAGACCACTTCCTCTTCTCTCTCCTGCTCACCGAAATGCATCGTTTTTTCGGACTCGCCAGTCAAGTTTCACTTTGAAGGGGGCGACAACAAGCCCATCTCTGTGGCCGACTTCACCAACAAAACCCTTCAGCAGCAGCAGCAGCCCAAGAAGCCAGTCTTCCGTCGTCCGTACGGCGGTTCGCACAAAGTGGACCCAGGCCGCGCTCGACCAGTGCCCGCTGGCGGCCAGTTGTCTGTGGGATCCGGCGTGGCTGATAGTCTGCCGGTGCTTCAAGTGGCTCCTGCTGTAACCGCTGCTGCTGGGTCTGCTGGGCCTGCTGGGCCTGTTGTGCCCAAGCGATCGGAGCCGATCGCAATGGTCGCTGCTGACTCGACCACCAAAGACAAGCCAAAGATGAAGACACCTGTAGTCAAGGTAGTCAAAAGTGTCGTCCCCGTTGAGCAGGGCAACTCCTCCACTTCGCCTCGCAATCAGGAAATCGCTGAGCGACTCCCACTTTTGGGAGAGGGCAACGTGACCAGCAACGCCCAGGGCATCAACGCTACAAAAACTTTTCTAGCTGCCCTATTTTTGGCATTCTTTTCTCTGGTGATCTTTATGGTCATCTGGGTCCTGGCTGCTTAGCAACAGGACTAGCCAAAAAGGAATGGCCACCATTGCCACCAAGATGCTTTTTCTTTCCTTGGTGTGCCAATNTCTTTATGGTCATCTGGGTCCTGGCTGCTTAGCAACAGGACTAGCCAAAAAGGAATGGCCATCATCGCCACCAAGATGCTTTTTCTTTCTTTGGTGTGCCAATTTTTTTCTCAGTAGTTATTTTTGTTTATTTCTGAATTTTTTTTATCTACTACTGTTTGTGTTTATCTAAAGTTATGATTGATTAAAATCA
>NW_016209654.1:0-1946 GCF_001687245.7 Rhagoletis zephyria
TCTTTAGTTATTCTATTTTCCTTCTTCCCCTTACGTTTAGCGGTAACTTTGCTACTTTATTTGCTTCGAAAGTGATTTGATTACAGCTATTTACTTGCTTATTTGCTATCTAGTTGAGTGAAGTTTTAATTTAATGCTTGACTAAGCGCGCACACATTCTCTTGCATGGGGCCACACATACATACATACATAGATATGTATGTACTTATTGCATGCGATGATTCTACTGACCCGGAATAAATTATTGAATGCTTAGATTTGTTAAATCGATGTAAGCTTGTAAACTAGATTTTCATAAGAATTATAAGAAGCGTGCGTTGAAAATCGTTAATGACCTCTTTATGTGTAGATATGTACTCATTGTACATTACGTTAGGCGATACCCAATATGCGTAACATGGAAACAAGAGAAAATTCGTTATCTGCATTGGTTTATGCATAATGCCTGAAATGTATGCAGCTATTTAATACACGAGCTCCTCAATTTTTGAAGACGATTTTCTCACGACTGCGACGTTTTATTTCTAAGAAGGAAGAATAGATGGATTTTGGCTTTTTTTTTGGTGCCGATTTTTTGGGTTTTCGAAATTTTGTAAAATTTTTTCGCAACTTTCGGAACCTTTTTGGACTACTTCAGTATTTTTGTGGGATCGGTTGGTTTTTCTTGGACATTTTTGGATTTTCGGACGATTTTCAGGACCGTTCGGATCATTTCCGACTTTTTTCTGGATCTGTAGAGTTTTTCGGTACTTTTTGGAGTCTTCATGAAATTAAATTTAATGAACATTAAAGGCATGCTTTATTTGTTACTCAAAATAGAAATAACTTCTTTACTTCTTCACTTTTTTGAAAACATGCATATGTAAATATGTGCATATGTATGTTAGGGCGGGTCAATTTGTATGGGAGATTTTTTCAACTACTATGCTACACGCGTCATTTTCCTAAAATTTCTTGAAAACCCACTTTTTTGCTAAAGAGCGAATGTACATATCAATTTTAAATAAATATTGAGAACTCCTCAGCCACACTGATTAAAAAATCTGAAATTCCGGTACATACACACATATAAAATCAAGGCCGTATTTAAGAAAAGTCACCTAAATTCGACAATTTTTATGCGATTGCAATACATGAGGTATCGGTTTAGCTGAAAATAGATAGTACTACCTTTTTTTTGGAAATCGTAGATATTATCGATGTCAAAATTAAAAAAAATTAAGAGAAATATGGTTTTTTTTAATTTACCCGCGTAAAAATCCCAACAAGCCTAGTCCGACAATAAATTATTATATACCATGTAGTCCTATATATCCTCTTCTCAAATCATATTCGATCTTTGAAATCGAATCAAAAATGGTCATTCAAAAACCCGGTAAATCTACAAAATCCTATTTTCTGACCTAGATCGACAGGTCGCGACATTAAGGTGGCCCGCGAAAGTATCGACATCTTAGTTTTGTATGGGATAAACCCCTTTTTTTCTAGGTATAAAATTAAGTCATCCATGAAAATTTCAAATTTTATTCTTGTATGCATACCTGAATACTTCGTATATAAAAATTTGAAAAACAACACCTAAAAGAAAAAAATGGCATTTTTTATGAAAAAGTATTTTAAACTCAAAAATTTATAAACGATTTTCAAAAAATTGGTATCGTTGTAAAGGATATTAAAAAACTAATAGGTACTTCCTTAATCCCAAAACTTTCTATTTACATACACAAAGAAATAAAAAATGATTAAAAACATTTTTGCCCTCTATATAAACTCCTGTCCCATAGGTGCAAAAAAAATAATGTATTTAAACCGTAAATCATATGGTCAGTTTGTTCTTTTAGAGCGCATACATGGTAACATTCTTTCGTGCTCAATTTTCATACAAATAATCTTGCGTATTTTTATTTGACCACTCATTATTTCGTATTTATCAATCGATTTTCTTC
>NW_016209655.1:0-1946 GCF_001687245.7 Rhagoletis zephyria
CACATTGAGAAGTTAGATTACTGCCAATATAGAAGTATTACATATATGATTTTATATGAGAAATTTTCTATTCTTAGTTATTCGATAGTTCAGCTCGAAAAAGCAGATAATCTGGTCATAAGTATGTCGCTAAATAAAGAAAAAATAATAATAACAATATTATGAAATTTATTAAGTGCAGTAGTCTACCGATCGGATATCTGAATCCGGCTCTTATTTTTACATGGTATCCGGAGTCCGGTTTTCCAGAAAAATATCTATCCGGCATAATTACTTGACCTAAAATTTAGTTTTCTCAAACAGTCCTTAAAGTATCCGCACTCCTTCGTTTATATATTTCCAGATTATAGGGCTGTTTGCAGCTCTCAAGAAAAACGAAAAATTCATACATATAAAAAGACGCCCAAGAAATGGTGGAAAAAATTATTTTTTCAAAATTTCTTAAATCGGTTTGCAGCTCTCAATCAAAAAATTATTGTATATTTATGTATTCAGTAAAATTTATAGCAAAAGAAAAGTGTTTTTTTTTTGAAGCAACAGAAATAATAAAAATATTTCTCTTGATTTTACTTGAGAGCTGGATTATAATGGCCTTATTCAAAAAAAATAAAATGCGTTTATACTGTTCTATAAAGTGACATTTTCATACAAATTTTCGATTTATAAAGCAGTTAAAGTATTCTTTATTTTTTATGAATTTAAGTGTAAGCTTATACAGCAAAAAAACTATCGCAAGCGCCAATTATTTGATAACTTTCCTATCAGCATGTTCAGGAAAAATATCGTAAGCGCCATTTTACCTTTAGGAAAGCTAGCGTTCAATAATATTGTTTACCATTTAAATCCACATAATTTGTACACTGTGTAAGGGAGAATTATAAAAAAAAAACTCTGCTTTAAAATTTACCTTTTGTCGCTTACGAAAAAATCGCAATTAGGGGTCAATATTTGAACGAGTAGTTAAATCTTAGTAATAATATAACATTTTTCAAGGGAAAATTATTATTTGTTTATTAAAAATCAAGCCTTTAAGTTACTTAAGTTGTTTTAATAAAATGCCGCAAATTAAACGTAAACAAATAATACAATATTTGCCTGTCCGCTTCACGTGTAATGCCTCATATGTAGAAAAGGGAGCAAAACGAATCAAGTGCGTTGCCAAAGATAAAAATGCAGAAACAAGTGTGAATACCATAAATGTTAATAGAATACCCATGAAAAAAAAAACCAAAAAAACAAGTAAAGTTTGTATACAACATGCAGTGCTGATACTTCAACATCTGATAGCTTGTTTCTTGGGCTATCAAATCAAAACAAACTTGTGAATTCGATATGCAGATTACACATGCATGCATACATAAATAACAGTATGTATGTATATCAAGGGCGCACACAGGAATATATTTTGGGAGGGGTTTATACTTCTAAAATTTGCTTCAGATAATATGCTCTTCAAAATACATTTGTGCAAGCTTTATGTACAGTATGTAATAAAAAAATAAACCTTTTAAAGTTTAATAAATTGCACTTTATTACATGAAATTAACAAGGAACTGAAACATTTTAAACCGACCCCAAAAAAGAGGGAGGTTATTACTTCGTCAAAATATTTTTTCTTTTTTTATGTATGCTACCGCATAACTCTGGACCACGTGAACCGATTTCAATTTCTTTTTTTTCGGAAAGATGGTACCTCATGGGTCGTCCCGTAATTTCGTTTAGATCCGATCATTGGATCATNCTTTAATATTTGCTGATGTATCGAAGATTTTGTATTTCCCTAAATTACCGTTATATGGGATGTGGGCGTGGTTATCGTCCGATTTTAAAAATTTTTCGTCGATTTTTTAGGCTGTACCAAGGCTGTGCCAAGTTTGGAAGAAATTAGTGGAGCGGATACCGAGATATACACATGTAACCATAAGTGGGCGTGGCTACGCCCATTT
>NW_016209656.1:0-1946 GCF_001687245.7 Rhagoletis zephyria
ACAAATGAGATCTAAAACTAACGGTTAAAACAATAAAAATTCAAAAATATCAATGAAATATGATGCATGTATGTAGTATATACAGGAGGGAATACAGGACGAATAACTGTTACCCATTTTTTGAGAAATAAAAGGCCTTTTATAGATTTTATTTGCAATTTTCCTGCGATTTTACTTAAATTTTATTTATTAGGTTCTTAATTTTAACCTTTATGCGGGTACTCCATCGATACAAAAAGTAAGCGCTTACCAATGTATCCAAAGTTTTTGCTGGGACTTCTTCGGTTATTTTTTTTTATATCTTCTGTAACTATAGACTAATTTCCTCCTCCTTTTGTCCAGCATAGACTCGGAAGTAGTGGCAAAAATGGTAATGACAAAGTTGGGCTTTAAAAAATATTCGTGTCGTTGCCTTAAAAAATTGTCTTGAAATTCATTTTCACGTTGCATTTTTTAAATGGCACAAATTTTTGTCATTCTAATGCCTGGTGGAAATTCGGCATAAGAAAAAATATATCTGAAAAAGACTTGTCTCACAAAGTTGACATTGCTAGCAAATGTAAATAAGGATTGAAATTTTAAAACTAATTAATAAAATTATAGATAGTAAAACCCGTGGAAAATTAACAATAAAATACTTTCTTCGCAAAATCTATAAGGAAGTTTTTCATTAAAAAAAAAACTGTGTACCAGCTATTCGTCGCCACGCTATACATGCATACATATATACATACGTACATATCGAGGGCTTTTATATTCAATATTCCCTATCTGCAATTTTCTGATATAAAAATCCATCTAATACTACATTGCAAAGTTAGAATTAACATCAGTGATGACAGTTAAGACCCAGGTGAATTCTAACCAGAATTTCGGTTAATATAATACAGTTTTTCATTCCATGAGTAAATGAATACGCCAGCCAACATTTGTTGTATATATGTACATATGTACATATGAACCAGGGTTGTGCACTTACACAAATTTTCACATTTTTGACACTTGCATTGTAAATAATTGTAAAACATTGTTNATTGTTTACAATTATTCACAATAATTTACAAGTAAAGAATTATTGTAAATAATGTAAACTAGTAATCATCCCCGAAAATCTTTATTCTAAAAACTACATGCATTGGTAGTTAACTTTAACTTTGATATTTTGGCAAGTTCATACTCAATTCAATACGTATACATAGCTGGCCATGCGTAAAGCAATCCTCTTGCTAGGGTTGGACCTTGAGATAAAAATCACGTAACTTCCGTGATCGTGCGTTCGAAGACATTACAGATTTTCCACTTCTTAGAAGCCTTTCGAGGCAAATTTTAAACATACCAGCTAGCACATCAACTATTTAAAGAGTTTTTTCTGTGCCAGGCAGAGTTCTAGAAAAATTATTTTTAAACAAAAATATAAGATGTCATTTTAAAATAACATTGAATGAATATTGATGAGTATTATTTTCTATGAAATTTGTAAAAAAAAAACTAATAGCGCGTTCATGCCAGGCAAGGCATTTGGCCAAGCTTTTATAACAATACTTGTGCAATGAAGCCTATTTATATGAAATGCTGTTTATATAAATAAAGTTTCAATTTGAAAACAAAAACGTCCGTGAACGTGATTGAAAAAATATAACAGAACGTGAGTGTGCGTGTTTCACAAAACCATCAACGTGAGCGTGCGTGAACGTGAGCAAAAATCACTCACGCGCGCTTCTCTGGTTCGCACCGAGACAATATTTACCAATATTTACATTGTTTACAATTATTTATAATAATTTACAATTACTTATAATTGTTCACAATTCTTTACAAATGTTCATTATTTACACCAAAAATATCATCCTGTAAATATTGACATTATTTACAAGTAAAGAATTCTTGTAAATAATGTAAATATTATAAATAATGTAATATTGTAAATATTTTACAGACACAACCCT
>NW_016209657.1:0-1945 GCF_001687245.7 Rhagoletis zephyria
TTTAACACCTTACCAAATATATCTTAACATAAGTTTTCGAAAAAAAATTTCAAAAAGGTTTTGATTCTAATAAAATAAACCATCTCATCATAAAGAAAAATATTTTTAAAAAAGTTCTTGAAAAACCCCCATTTTTTTGAAAAACGTTTTTTATAGAGAATTAAACAAGGATTACGATGGTATAAATTTAAATCCCTAATTTACTGGTCTTCATTATGCGGATAAACTTCAAAAAGTTCAACATTAATAGCTAAGCTAGCTTTAGGAATATCTTGACCATCTTATATATAGAAGTGTTAAACCCGTTTATGAGCTTTAAAATTACGTTAAGATAAAGTCTCTACGATCAGCAGAACCCGAGATATAACGATTTGAAGAAGTACATGAATAGTCAGAATCACGAAAAAATGCAAACTNTTGTATATAAACTCAACAAATATCGACCATTTTATGGCAAAAAATTTTTGAAAAAATAGCAAATTTTTTAGTACCAAAATTCACGAAAACCGCTCGAATGATTTTGTTTTTGTTTTCCTTAGTCAAAAATTCAAGTTTTTTCCTTTCGTTTGGTGTATGGGATATATTGGTTGATATTTTCTAAGCATGTTTCTTTTATTCAAATATATGGGCATAAATGAGTTTCCATACAAAATCACTTAGTCATCATTTTGCAAACATGTGCATGGGTTGAAAGTGAGAGAAGTTAAGCTGACCAACCGTCCTCCTTTGAGGAGGATTGCCCTCCTCAAACGTGATTTTTCCTCCTCAAAAATGTTGTCCTTCTCTGCCCTCCTTTTGAGCACAAATGTCCTCCTTTTCAAGTATAAAACATGTTGCAGTGATGAAATTTTCAAAAAAAAAATCGTTGAGAATAATATTACATATTTCCTAATCGTACACAATCATTATATTTAACAAGTAAGAAAGTCTAAGTTCGGGCGGAGCCGAACATTAAATACCCGGCGCAAGTATTAAATATATGTTTTCCACCTTTCCGAANGATTACGTAGTTCGCTCTCTCATTCATAACTCGCACTCCAATTACCATGCGAATTACGAACAAATCGCTGCCGTTTCTAATTTTTATCGGAAATTTATCGAAACCAGTTCACAAATCAAAACTGGAACTTTTTCTAAGTACGAAAAGTAAAGTTTTACATGTGTACATCACCAATTTAATACGCAAGCTTATACATTTTTAGCAATAACTAACATTTTGCATAAATTTTGTAGCGAAGAAAAAAAAACAAAACACAGAGATAGAGAGCTGTCAATCGAATTAAGAATATGCCTGTGGGAATGGGGGAATTCGCGATCGTAATTGGAGGAGCGAACAAAGTAATTCACGGTGGCGTGGGAAACCGTATTACGACGCGTCTTCACAGGCGAAAATTATTGCCTACCGTATGTCATTTTGTTTGCCAAATGTGTATAAGTTTTAGAAGTGGCAATACTTGTGTGAGGCGATTTTTTATCTTGATAAAAGCATTTGTAAGATGGCTTAAAACAAGTATGTTCGTTACATTGGAGCGCAAATATGCGTACAAAATTTTAAGAAAATGTGTTATTTCACGTCCAAGTACATAATCGAAAATAGCACAGGCCCAACGGCGGATCCAGACAATTTTTTGAGGGGTGTTTTCAGGAAAAGTTTGCCACTTATACTTATTACTTGAAACGAGTAATTATTGTGTAATTATATATTAGGGTGATCCAAAATAACTAACCTAGCGAATGTATGGCCTTAAAATGATCTATTTACTGAGAAAGAAATTGTCCCATTTAGAAAAATTTTTATTCAAATTTTAAAAAGTCGGAGGACATTTGAAATTTTAATTGTAAATAACATGTTAAAAAAATGTTTTCATTTAAAATGTTATAACTTTTGAACCGTTAAAAAAAGGCGATAAAAAAGGGATATACGTTTATTCTTGTAGGGCATGAA
>NW_016209658.1:0-1945 GCF_001687245.7 Rhagoletis zephyria
GACCAAAAAATGTGGGCTCGATGTTAACCCAGCTAAAACTGAGCTAGTCATTTTTACCATTTATCTCTGCACACCCTAGACTCGCTGAAATGTAAGCGTACTGCCAAGTACATATCTAGGAGTAATTCTGTGTAGACAGTAAGCTGTTCTGGAATGACAACAAAACGGAACGCATTAAGAAACCCACAAAAGCGTTCTTCACCTGTAAAGAGGCGCTTGATGTATAATGGGGTTTCTCATCTCGGATAGCTCACAGGATATACACAGCCCATGTGCGTTCTAGAAAATGATAGGGACGATGGCGCCATTACCAACCCCTACAACTAGGTACTGACTATTGCATACCCTGAAATATCTTCTCCAATAAATATAAAATTCCATACTAACTCGATAGTACAGAAACACCATGTTTACTGATGGCTGCGCACTCGACGGAAAGGTCGGAGGGGGAGTTTCTCCACAGAACTTAAGCAAGAAAAGTCATTTCAGCTTCCTGGCCATTGTAGTGTATACCAGGCGGAGGTGCTGGCTATACAGGAGATGAATCGAACCCAAGGAGAAAAGATAGATATGCATCTTCTCTGACAGTCAAGCCACCCTGAAAGGTTTAGGCTCATAGAATACAAGATCTGAGAGTAACTGCAAAGCTGATAAATTGGCGAAGAATGATTCGACGGCCCCCATCATTCCCGGGAAGGACATGGCAGGTATACCAATGGTCACTTTTAAATTACATGTTAGAGACGGTACCATACAACTATTTAGGAAACGAATGCTGATGAAACCTCCCCTTCTGTGAGACCCCTTCTGTGAAACCACTAAGGCTGACAAGGCCCTCTTACGACGAAAAAACGCCCGCCTGTACTATGTATTGGGATTAAAACAAAATTAGGTATGCATTCTCTCACGATTTTGAGATTAGGATTGAACGCGCCGGACTACTGTCGAAGCTGAAAAAGCAAAGAAGAAGAAGATAATGTACAGCACCTAATCGGCCACTGCCCAGCACTTAGCAGAATACGACTAAAGAAGCTCAGAAAACCATATCTACAAAACCTTGCGGAGCGAAAACAGCACCACCTTATATGAATTCGCCTTGATGGAGTTTCGCCCGCGGTTAATAAAACAGTGTCATCTGAAAAAAAGTAAACACTAAAAAATGTTTCTTGAGTTATCAATGCGCACCTACATAAGTAATAACAAACCACTATCAATATTCGACCCCAAAAGTTTTTTTTTAATTGTTGACCTGTGTTATTTTTTCACTTTTTCATATAGTATGTACGTACATTTTATAATAATTTGCATAAAATGAGTTAAGTGAATTTCTAGAGACATTTTCTTACAACACATTATTTGCAAATAAGTCGCTTTTATACTCACGATTTATTTTGAAGAAAAAAGGTGAAAAATAAGCTGTATACATGGTTTTAAAATATGGTACTGGCATATGTATTAGGCGGCTTTAAGTAAATGTTTATGAATATTTTTCATAGAAAAATGGAAAAATATATAAAATATACTCTTCAAGGTAAATTTTAAGGGCAAAGAATAAACACATTACAGAGTGCTTATGAAATATAATAGATAACATTTTTCCGCCCAATAATTTAAATGAATAAATGCATGACATGTGTGTACTTATGAGAGAGCACTTTTTCTCATGTACATTTGCTATTTAATTGCAATATATAAATTTCATATACATACATTAGTACCTACATGTGTATATTTAATGCTACATCATCAATAACATTTAATTGTTTTTACGTTTTCCGTTAAAGCATTCTGCGTATTTTGAACTTTCAGAGTCAATCTTCAATGCTGTCTTAATTGGTTGACTCAGACTTCGCACCAAGTAAAGGAATCAACTGAAAGTCCGCATAAATCCGCTGAAAACTGCATTGCCGATATGTTTCTTCTTTTTTTCTACCTTTTTTTTTTT
>NW_016209659.1:0-1945 GCF_001687245.7 Rhagoletis zephyria
GCAAGAACTTCATGCTCGCTGTTGGGTTGTAACCACGTGCTTTGCTTTTGCCTTCTGAAATACGGGGCACCTTCGTCCGCCTGACACATGATTGTGATCGCTTTCGCTTTTCTTTGAGCATGGTGCGCACCTCGGTGGATTTGTGCAGCCCTTAGCCTTGTGGTCTTTCCCGCCACATCTAAAGCAGTGAGTTGTGCGATCTTCTTCGCTCTGACATCTCCTTGCCACATGGCCAAAGTCGTGACACTTGTAGCACCTTGTTATGAGTGCATTCTCTCTTACGCGGCAGTTGACCCAGCCAACACGGACGTGACTTTCTCGTCGGGAAGGCTTCTTTTCAGCGCTTCTAATACTTCCTCTCTGGAGGTGACCTCGTCGATATCTTTAATTTCAACGGTAGACTCTTGGGTTAGGGAGCGAACCAGAGCGCTCTCACCGAGGACATTTTCCACTGCTGCCTTGAGTTTTTAAGTAGCCGGGTCGGCTTGCTGTTTCAGCGCAAACAATAGTTCGTCCTTTGCCGTTTTTCTTATGCTCTTTACGCTTTGGCTGAGCTCCTTTAGCTTGGGTTGGGATTTGATCTTTTTCAGGATTTCCGCATAACAAAATTCACAAACTTTCTTCAGAACCATTGCATCTGGCTTCATTGGCTTCCTTTGCTTGCTTTTGGCCTTGCGGTTGGTAACTTCCGTCCAGATTTCTCGCGATTGGGTGGCAACTGCACCTATGGGCACGCTCGCACATGTAACCGCCGTGCTTTGTTCACTTGGAACAGCCACCCCCTCGCTTTTTGAGTGGTTGCGGCGCCGTTGCTGCTGCTTGCGCTTTGCATTCATTGGCCCTCTTGGTGTTGTTAAATGAGAACGCTTTGACTTTTGCCGCGGCGAATTGGGTACATCTCCCACACTATCGGTAGCCGTGCGGGCTCTCTTTGGCTGCGTATAGAGATCGTTCTCAGCTAATCCTGTTTGTGTGCTTTTTGTCGTGCACACAGTGACTGGCTTTGTTATGCCATGCCTGACCAGTGCTCTCTGATGCTGCTTGTCTATTGCGCTAACCAAGTCTCTCATAGGCAGATTGATGTGCCTCTGCACTTCCATCATTCTGATCTCTAATCTTATCTCCTAACAAACGTAGCGGCTCCCCGTCAGACTCTCGGTTTGCCGCCAGCGTTGCCACTTGATATTTTAAGGTACCAAAAAGCCTACCAAATCAGTTTGCAAACTACCAAAAAATTGTTTATCCATAAAACGAGATTTTATTAAATTTACAGGTTTTGCAGATTAACAGTAGGTATAAATTAAAATACCAAATAATATGGTTTACTGTGCTACAGTTGGTTATCCATTCATGCAATACTTAAGTTTACACAAAATAAATTCGGGCGTTTAAATAAATTAATTAACGTATCGTATAAAAAACAGTTATAAGCATTGTATGTAGTTTTGATATTAAATCAATTCATATCAAACATTTTGATGTATAAAACAACAAATTCAGACAAATTTAGGTTGTTCACACTTGCTTGGTTATCAGGTTATCTGGTTATGTGGCTAAATTTTTTTATCCAGTTTACACCAATAAAATACACTGCAGAATAATAATATTTAACCAGATAACCTGATAACCAAGCAAGTGTGAACAACCTAAGTATCAAAAATATTGTACACAAAACGTTTGTAAAAAAACGTACCGAGTATATATATCTTTGAGATCAATTCAATTCATTTCAAACGTTTTTTTTATTCGACAATACAATTTCAAGCATTTTATTCGTTTAAACACAAAAAGTTTTTATATCCCCTAATTGTATACAAAACGTTTGTGAAAAAATCATACATCTTTGAGATCTCTTTTTGCNGACAATACAATTTCAAGCATTTTATTCGTTTAAACACAAAAAGTTTTTATATCCCCTAATTGTATACAAAACGTTTGTGAAAAA
>NW_016209660.1:0-1945 GCF_001687245.7 Rhagoletis zephyria
TTTAAAAAAAAAGGTATCAAGCTCTTAAAAAATCACCCGTTATAAGGGTATTTTCTAAATTTTCTCCCTCTAAAGAGTGTAAAACCAGTATATTGCACTTATTTGTGAAGGTTTGGGATTCTTATCCAGCGTCGCAACGTTGCCCACTTCAAGTATACTATTTAGTGTATTCCGGAGTATTTCATTTATCGCGTCTACGGAGCTCTCTTATATGATAATTTAAAGGTCTTTTGGATTTGCTGTTAACCCTGGCCATGCAGAGAGAGAGCAGCTAGACTGAAGTAGCCGGAAAATGGTTTGGCATGCATGTGATGCTAATAACCAATTACATATAACCATTTCAAAATAATTTTTCTGGAATAAAATAATACACAAATTCCAGTAACAGTTATTTGTTAAACGAACGAACCGAAGTTCTTATTTTCTTATCCACTCAACCGCAGTCGAAAATCTACGCCGAACTCAATAAAAGTGACGAAAAATCAACAAATCCAACCAACAGTTGATAAGTACATAAAATATGACTTCGGAAACAACTGCTACATACCAACTGCGTACGTACATACATATTTATTTACAAGCAAATTGCTGCTGCACTAAGGATTCAAGAACGATAGGAAAAAAATGCAAATGAATTCACCGCAAAAGGAATGTCGCTTGGCATTCAGTTAATAGCTGAAATACAATGCCGGCGAACGGCGAACTCACCACAGCGAAATTCGCGCTGTCAAATATTAGAACAACCACAAGCATATGAATTTGAACGCAGCCAATGCGAAATACGAAGTTCGATCGGCGGCGTTTCATGGCCTTGCAGGGCGATGACAGCTGTACGTGCCAAAAGTGGCCGTATTTAAAGTTTTAGAAGAAAAC
The DNA here is from genome assembly GCF_001687245.7 of Rhagoletis zephyria. Taxonomy (NCBI): domain Eukaryota; kingdom Metazoa; phylum Arthropoda; class Insecta; order Diptera; family Tephritidae; genus Rhagoletis; species Rhagoletis zephyria. The sequence goes on from NW_016209660.1 coordinate 874, forward strand.
AACATAAACACGAATTATTTTTGTTGTTTGAAAAATATAATGGTGGATACGTTAAATCTGGCTTGAAGTAAAATAATTTGTAATAATTTCTCTTTTTTTTACATTTATATTTGCTATCATTTCCTCATTTCTAAATATGGTTTAGTTTTNATGGTGGATACGTTAAATCTGGCTTGAAGTAAAATAATTTGTAATAATTTCTCTTTTTTTTACATTTATATTTGCTATCATTTCCTCATTTCTAAATATGGTTTAGTTTTTCCTAAATATGGTCACCCAAATTATAAAGGCGACCAACTGGTATCAGCTGTTTTCGCAACCGCTGTAATTCTGTTTAAGTGGGCGAAATAGCTGGGCGAACGGTGAACGACAGCATCGCCCAATTGCTCGAAGTCTGCCGTTCGCCGGTATTGTATCTCAAGCATAACCGCCTGTTGTTGCTATACTATATTTTCGCATATTTATTTGCTGTAGTTGTTGTTGCAACATCAAGTTGAATTGCAAAAGTTGCTTTATTTGCCATGGCGGCAGAAAAGAAAAATAAAACATTAAAGTAAATAAAATAAATTATTAAAGAAAAACACTAAAGTTGAAGCAATCAAGGATGCAAAAGGATACGACTCAAAGCACATACACACACACAGTCAACATATACATACATACATACATACATACATACATACGGTTATAAATCAAGGTGAGCTGTGAAGCATTGCCAACCACAACAATCACTTGCTCAGCTACCACCGCTAACAACAAAAACAACAACAGCGATATTCTTTAAACAAAAACAACAATGCAGCAGTTTGGCCCAGCAACACATCTGTCGAAATTCAAGCTCAGTCAATTTTCAATTAAGATGAGTTGCCGCGATACCTCAGCGGTGCAGCCACCCAGCGTTGGCGCCGCACGGGAATTCATTTTCATTTTCGATTTCGGTTTATTTGGCTTTACTTATGTATGTACGTACACACGTGGTTTACCTTCAGCGAATTTTCGTTTTTTTCTTTTATTATAATTTCGTTTTTTCAAATCTTTTATTTATGAATACGAAAAGGACTAACAGCGAATA
>NW_016209661.1:0-1945 GCF_001687245.7 Rhagoletis zephyria
ACGGTAAATTTCAGAAATGTTTGAAACTTAAATATTTCGAAATTGAAGGCCACTAATTTACTCAAAATTTATACACGTCGGCTTACCATGTAGCGGTAGTTTTCGTAAAGGTGAAAAACATATATTTAATACTTGCGCCGGGTATTTAATGTTCGACTCCGCCCGAACTTAGACTTTCTTACTGTTTTTCATAAAAACGCTGATGTTTTAAATTTTTTTATTTACGTGACATGTTAAAGTGCTGCTAAAAATGTTGTTTTTACATGTTATTACTCAGATATTATTTGGAAAATGCCGCGCGTAAGTGAAAAAGAAAAGTTTTTACAATTATACTTTGAAGAAACCTTAACTGATATACTTTGTATATTCCTTCCCAAAAGAACAGACAAAACTGGGATGTGTAACTGTTTAAATCAATTAATACATTTCACTGTGAGTTATTACTTAAACACTTATCGAAGTTACGATTGTTTCATTTTCTTGTATATTTTTAATTGAAAGAAACTGTTGATATTTTCATTAGATGCATCGAAAATATCGATGTTTTTATACGATACATCGATATGCATCGATGCTACATTTCGATGCATCAAATCGAAAAAACATCGATGTATTTTTTTGACTTGCATCCCTACCATGAAGTCTTCTTTAATACTTTATATAAGAGACATAACTTTATAAGAGAAAGGAATACAAGTCAATCAATAATCATTATATTAAGATAAATAGTCTCAAAATAAAATTCATTGAAGACTTAAAAATATTTATCTCGCTGATAATTACAGTGAAACCCGCTTAAGTACCCCCCCTCTTAAGTACCTATCCCGCTTAAGTAACCAACATTTGTGGACACCGTGAATTTTTTAATATAATCTGAAGAAAATCCCTCTCTTAAATACCTCCCCGCTTAATTACCCAACCCGCCTAAGTACCTCAATTTTTCNAATCTGAAGAAAATCCCTCTCTTAAATACCTCCCCGCTTAATTACCCAACCCGCTTAAGTACCTCAATTTTTCATGCCCCATTTACAGTTTTACTTATAATTTTCCCCTTTTAAGTGCTCTTTTAAAATTCCTTAAAATATTTACGTATTTTGAAATTCAGTAGCAGCGCTACATACCTTCGGTAATAACATTCTAAAAAATCAACGGTAACTTTTAGCCACTTTAAGCTTGCACATTATCAATAAAATTGAATGGCCTATAAAACTCTAAAAACACTTCTGAGAAAAAAGTTTGAAATTATGATGCATTTTTTTAAAGTATTCTACAAAATCTTAAGCTTAGGTTTATATAGTATTTGTTAGGAAATGAACTGTATTTTAATTGATTGAAAAATCTTAAAAATTAATAAATAAACATAAGTGACAAACAATATCATTTTGAATTTGGTACAAAATGATATGTCCAACTTTGACTTTTTAATAAATTTAATTCTTGTAAAAATGGCATACCTTTGCACTAAATATTTTTTTTTTAAGTTTTTCTTTGCTTGTTTATGTATTTAAATAATGCTACGATGTTTTTATTCAAGTATTTATGTAAGTTAACAAGAAGAGGTAACTACATCAGTAATTATGTTCGCTTAAGTACCCGCATCGAGGGTTCTTTTAAGTACCCAACCTGCCTAAGTACCTCAAAAAGCTGAAATTTTTCGCGAGGTACTTAAGCGGGTTTTACTGTATATTGAAAAGACTTCTATTATATAAGTCTTGTAATAATAGTTATCGATGACTTAAAAAAATTTCGCACACATAATTATTATCCAAGACTTTTATAATTGTTACGAAAATTTTTTTAAACTCCACCATGAAATAATTATTATTCTGGGTATCTGCTTTATATTTTATACATTTTTAATAAAAATAGTGCGAGCTACGTTCGAAAAAAAATACTAAGCACTGATAATGGGTTTTGATTTGAAATATTATTACATTGGTATAAA
>NW_016209662.1:0-1945 GCF_001687245.7 Rhagoletis zephyria
ATGTGGCACGTTCCAGAAACAGCTAATTGGGATTTGCCGATTTTGAAAAATCTCAACCAAAGGTAAACCGCCTCAAAAACTTTAGATGCACTTAATTTTGCTAATACTTTCACAAAAATCTCATTTTCGATATTAATTCTTTTTACAAATCATATATTTTGCAATTTAATTTAATTTATTTAAGAAATGAGGTTGCACCTGTAAGACTCAGTCTTTTGTAGTACATCAACAGCTTTCAATTACAAAATTAAAACGCAAAATCGTCTGATACAGACTTATCTTAAATCTAACGTAAAAATATAATAGCAATAAATTTAAATACAAACAGTTATCTTAAATTTAAAAATAAAATAAAAAATAAAAACTAAATAAAAGTAGGATTAAATAGTAGTCATTTAATAGTAACTCATTGCAATTGGGAAACCCAAAAGAAAAACACAAAGAAGAAGAAAAAAACAAAAAAAAGACAGAGAAATAAATAGAGAAAAGAGAACTGTTAAATTGCAATCACATTTATCGCACAGAGGTGAAATACTTGTGTATTACTTTCTTATAGTTGCTCCTATTCAACGCAGCTTTGATAGTATTAGGAATGGAATTTCACAACCTCACAGCATTAACAAAAAATAGCCGAGATGAGGGCGAATAGGAAAATAGGTAATTCTAAATTCTCGTGAAGATATTCAAAAATGCTGCATCCAAGAATTTTGTTTTTCCAGAAAGAGATGTGGTCATATCTTTTGAGGCCATAAACGTAACGCGTAACATTATTGAACGCAACATCAATTTTGTGATATGAAGTAGAATCAAGTTTACTATACACAAGCTCAGAGTACGTAATGTGTGGTACAATGAGTTGAATTGCTAGTTTTCTCCTAGTCTCTAAAGGCGTGAACGAAGCTGACATTCTCAATCTACGTAGAACAAAATACACATTACTAACAACTTTATTAATATGGTCAGAGCAGCTCAACATAGAGTTAACAACGAAGCCTAAGTTTCTAACTTTGTCAGTAAACGTAAGGACACTATTACCAACAAACATTTTTGGAATATCCTCAACATGTACAACATTGTTACTAATGGGTAACACATAAGACTTCGCAGCATTTACGCAAAGACAATTATGACGGGACCATTGCGATATTGCAGACAAGTCACTATTTATTTTATAGCACAAAAATCTCAACAAGACCGACACGGCTAGACAAATACAATTGAATGTCGTCAGCATAGGCATGGACATTAACATACTGACAAACAGAAAATACATCATTGACAAAAAGACTAAACAAAAGGGGACCAAGCACGGAGCCTTGCGGCACACCGGAGGCAACAATACACGATTTTGATGACGCAGATTGGCTTATCACCTTTTGACTTCTTCCCTCAAGGTAGCTGGTCATAAGTTTAACAGAGCTGTCGGAGAATCCAAAATAATATTTAAGCTTTGTACAAAGCAGTCCATGATTTACTAAATCAAACGCCTTAGTAAAATCAAGAAGGCAGAAAAGAGTTAAGTCACCTTTGTCAAACTGTATTCTTATGTCGTCCAGTACTTTCAACATAGCTGTAGAGAAGCTATGCTTTGGTCTAAATCCTGACTGCAACGGAGATAAAAGATTATTTTCTTGAACGAATGATGAAATTTGCCCTGCCATCAAAGACTCACACACTTTTGAGAATACTGGCAAAATGCTAATTGGCCTGTAGTCACTAGGTTCAGAGGCGGTATTCTTTTTAGCGACAGGAATAAAAAAATAGCAGATCTACCACAATGTGGTAGAAGTCCGGTCACTGATATCAAAGTGTTCATACAGCAAGTTTTTCATAAGTGTTTTGGAGCTGAAAGCAAAGCAGTTTTTGATTTTAAATTTCTAATTAATTTTTCAGCTTCATGGAGCTGCTGCAAACAAAATAGCAAAATACTCAAATAAAAACGAAT
>NW_016209663.1:0-1945 GCF_001687245.7 Rhagoletis zephyria
AACTTAACCGGCTTACCAGGAAAAGATATTTGTCGAACATGCCTAGAGATTCGACCGGAACGGCGGGTATAAAGTATTGAGATCTCTTTCTGTAAAAAAAATATAAATAAATAATTATAACTTCTTTAACTGATTACTTGATGATCATTTCCAATTACTATTTAGGTTCATTGCATTTTTCTCTTTGTGTCGTGATCTAACTTTGTCTAATATAATATTCACAATTATTTTCATGCACATTTTGCTTCATCGACTATTTATGTAGTTCATTCCATGATAAAAACATAGCAAGGTATAACCGTTCTCTCAATTTGTCGGCCATGATTTTTTTTTGAAGTTTGCCAACATTTTAAAATCATATAAAAGTGAAAATAAAAAATTGAAATTGTTCGAAATTGTTGTTGCTTGAGATTGAAAATGAAAATGTGTGTGTGAGTTTGTGAGTAAATTTAAAAATTAAATTGTTTGGAAACGTCAAGAATCTTAAAAGTGACTCTCAGCGGTTCTACCTTAACTATATTTTTATCATGGTTCATTCTATAACATAAACCATATAAGTCTCACACTTTATTATGAAGTTCAAACAATTTTCATCAAAATTTAAAAAATTAAATTTTTAAAATTTCCAGAAAATTTTCGAGTTTGCAGTTTTGTAGAACGTTCAATTTTAGTCAAAAAAAGTGCATATTTCATTACCGTTGAATTTTTAGAATTTATTTTTAGTGGAGGCTGTTGCGTATTTTCTTCCATATAACGAGCGATCAACATCTATTTTTATATGGAAGAAAATGCGCAACGCCCTCGACAAAAAATAAATTCTGAAAAATCAACGGTAATTTTTAGCGACTTGAAACTTGTACTTTGTTTTACTAAAATTTAACGGATTAAAATCAGCATCTCGAAAATTTTCTAGAAATTCCGAACAAAAAGTGCCTACTCGAAAATTTTCTGGAAATTTTGTAATTTTGGTTAAAATTGTTTGAATTTTTGTGAACTTTATATAAAGTGTGGAACTATGATTTAAATAGTTTATGTTATAGAATGAACTATATTTTCATAAATAATTAACGAACAACATTTTTCATGAAAATAATTGTGAATATTATATTAGAACAAGGTGTCCACTTACATTTTACACTGTATGTAGGTATATGCAGTCAGTGTCAAATGTAAGTGTACACCTTGTACTAATATAATGTTCACTATTATTTTCATTTACTAAAAGATTGTCACTACTCAAATAACGAAATATATCAGAAGAGTTTAAAAATTGCAATTTTTTCGCAAAATATAGAAAAAAGATATGCTTACTGTCTACTTAAGCGGAAACTAAGCAAGATATTCATCAAAATTTAAAATTTTTATCAGGATTAAAAAAAAAATCGAGTAAGCAGTTTTGATCACATTAAATTTTAGTACAATAATGTGTGAATTTTGAAGTGGCTAAGAATGCGCCTTGATTTCCAATAATTTTAGTAGTTCTTCATCACATTATTTTACTAAAATTTAAAACGCTAAGAAACGATATTCGAATTTTTTGAAAATTCTGATTATAAAGTTTAAAATTTGGATGAAAATTTGTTTAAGCGGGGATCACACGATTTGTACGTTTGTACAGTTTTGCACAATTTTACAGTTACAGAGTGGGGTTGTTGGGATTTTTTCTATTCAGCTGAACTCATTCTCGCTCAAAATTTCTAAACGCCACCCTGTAACTGTCAAAATGTACAAATCTGTACTAATGTATAAATCGTGAGATCACTGCTTTATATGGTATTTGTTATAGCATGAACCATGTTTAATAAAGAATTTACGTAAATGTTTTGACATAAAAAACATTGTCAATATTTAAAAAAGGAGCGACCGCAGGATTATTCAGCTAGGTGCATGCATCGACGTAGCCAGAATGAAATTTAGGGGGGCCTCGACCCTATTAAGCTGGCAT
>NW_016209664.1:0-1945 GCF_001687245.7 Rhagoletis zephyria
TCTAATTTTAACAAATTGCAGGCTCCAGTTTTATAACAGACGATGATGATCCTATCAATGATCCGGAATATGTAGCGGCAGATAAAATAACAGGTATTCTACTTAAAATTATCTTCGAGAGAACATACATATCAAACACCTATTTGCAGAGGATGCGGAAGAATTACGCGACATTAACATACCCAAAAAGGAGCTTACCGAGCTCGTTGCCGAACTATTCGAAGGCCTCTTTAATGAAGGTGTATCGTTGGAAAGTGTCGAATTAGAAACACCACAGAAGTTTTTGCAAAGTGACTTAGAACAGTCAACTATTACGGATGGCGCTAATCGTAGCATCTCCGCTGGCACAGCTGCCGCATCGTTTAGTGATCAGCCTGAATGCGAAGGCAATCCAGTGACGCGACAACTTAATTTTGACACTCCAGCACAACAGCAAGATTACAATCCAGTGCAACTTTCTCAACAGCAGCAGGGATTCGTGTCCGTTGTGCCTCCCTTAGTTCCTATTAGCAATGTAGCGAATGTGACTCAAAACGATTACTCATTTCATCCGGATATCATGTCCACTCCTGCACCGACAACTGNGTTGTGCCTCCCTTAGTTCCTATTAGCAATGTAGCGAATGTGACTCAAAACGATTACTCATTTCATCCGGATATCATGTCCACTCCTGCACCGACAACTGGGCAGCGTGTGGGCAATACCGCAACGCAGGTACAAGTACCAGTGGCATATAATTCCGAAAATGATGCGAGCCAAGTTGTCACACTGCCCACGACGTCGTTAAGTGCAGAGCCTGAATGGATAGCAGTTAAAATTCCAGGTCCAACAAATTCGTATCAATTAGCACGTGTTGTAGAATCAGCGAACGCACTTGAGCCGCCGCCACTAGTAAGAATACAGCCACAAAAGACAACAGAGCAACACAAACCAAAGCGTCCTCCTTTACCCCCTCCAGAGGATACACGATACAGTATGCCTTACGATACCAACTTTACATGGGAGTATATTTCTATAAGAAAGCATGTTTATACTGAGTATATATCAAAATTTGAAAATCTTCGTAATATACCGCCACCGCCGCAAATAGAGGAGGCACCAAGTAATGCAATTGGCTTCACAAAACAGCAACATGATATACTACAGCAACAGTTGCGCATGCATGTACAAATGCTAACGCAAACATTTATACAAAGCTACTCGCATCCGATTTATTGGAAGCTTGCTCTGAAAGCGAAAGACATGTTGACAGAGTTAGAAGAGAGGTCGAAGGATGNCTACAGCAACAGTTGCGCATGCATGTACAAATGCTAACGCAAACATTTATCCAAAGCTACTCGCATCCGATTTATTGGAAGCTTGCTCTGAAAGCGAAAGACATGTTGACAGAGTTAGAAGAGAGGTCGAAGGATAATGCATCCTTTCGTGCTTGGAATCTAAAAATAGCAACGAAGCTTGTAAGACAATGGGAAGAAGATTTGAATAAAGATACGTACGAGAATAAAGAGATGATGAAGTAAGTAACATGTTGATAACGACAAAGTGGTATTAATGGTTACTTCTCTTTACAGATTTATACACAGCGAAATTGAGTTGACGTAAGTGCTTTCAAGTTTCCTACCATTTCCTTGTTCTCAATTCCGGCTTATCATTCCAGCAAGAATAATTGTCGTCAGATTGCCCGTTTTCCGCCTCGAATTATGGACCTAATACTAAATAGCAAGGTATTCATGTATCCGGAATACTTACCTCGGATACCTTTCACTTCCAGAATCGCGAGGTACCCCATTTTTTCTCCCGCTGAATCGCAGCTTATTGCTATGGGTTTGGAAAGGCATATACAACGTATTCACGAGACAGGTGAACGCATATCGAAGAAAACCACTGAGCTAAAGATTGCTGTACTGCGACTTGCAAAGGACACCGTGTACGGTAAATCAGCGAG
>NW_016209665.1:0-1945 GCF_001687245.7 Rhagoletis zephyria
CAGAAACTCTCAATTAAACAATACAAAAAACAGACATCTAAAAAAAGGTTTCTGAACTCTCTGTTTTCAACAAAAAATTAGCAGTGAAACTAGCTTTTTGGCTGACCGGTGGCGTCAACGAGCAGACAAATACAGCCATTTTGCACCGTAGTCTGTGAACAGTGATCTGTTCAGACTGGTGCTCACTTTTGCACAAGCAGGCAGACCAGGCAAATTGAATTAATGCCGATTAGTTGCTGCTGCTGCTGTTGCTGCTGCTGCTACTGCTGCCAAGTGGGCCACGCGGCTAATCTATTATTTATCACTCGTACACTGCTGTTGCTGCTGCTGTAAAGCACTCGCCAAATGTGTGTGCACTAGTGTTGCCTCACTCATTGTTCGACTCTTGCCGTGCCAAAACTCTTGGTGGATTACACTGTGTGTGTGTGTGTGCTGGCTCAGAGACACCAGAGACACCAAAGAGAAAGCAAAAAAAAGTAGAAAGCAGACAGTAGCACTGACTACTAAATGATACCGGCACAATCGCACCGAGAACACTGCAGCACAAAAATAGAAACAGAAAAATTCTAGTCGCATCATCGCGCCACTAAACGTTATTGCTGTTCAATTTAATTTGTTTCTAGCACTGAATTCTGTCTGCTTTTTCTGTCTGGACTTAGTCTTTCTTTTTGTTTTTTCACTTTGTTTCACTAGCCATACACACATCGCTCACAAATTTTGACAAAAGTCGCCGCCGCTGACGCCGATTTGAAATAAATTAAATGATAANCTGGACTTAGTCTTTCTTTTTGTTTTTTCACTTTGTTTCACTAGCCATACACACATCGCTCACAAATTTTGACAAAAGTCGCCGCCGCTGACGCCGATTTGAAATAAATTAAATGATAATTGCCGCCATTTAGTTAGTACGTTAGTTAGTCAGTGTGATAGTTAGTTACTGTTGAGTTGAGTGTAAAATGCTCTGCTGGCAATTGCTGTTGCTGCTGTTGGTTTGTTACCAACACACTGTTCACAAATTCACTGTTGCAATTACTCTTTTTCTCTCTTTTTTCTCTCATTCACTTTATCAACAATATTAATTGCTAGNGTACGTTAGTTAGTCAGTGTGATAGTTAGTTACTGTTGAGTTGAGTGTAAAATGCTCTGCTGGCAATTGCTGTTGCTGCTGTTGGTTTGTTACCAACACACTGTTCACAAATTCACTGTTGCAATTACTCTTTTTCTCTCTTTTTTCTCTCATTCACTTTATCAACAATATTTATTGCTAGCANCAAAAGTCGCCGCCGCTGACGCCGATTTGAAATAAATTAAATGATAATTGCCGCCATTTAGTTAGTACGTTAGTTAGTCAGTGTGATAGTTAGTTACTGTTGAGTTGAGTGTAAAATGCTCTGCTGGCAATTGCTGTTGCTGCTGTTGGTTTGTTACCAACACACTGTTCACAAATTCACTGTTGCAATTACTCTTTTTCTCTCTTTTTTCTCTCATTCACTTTATCAACAATATTAATTGCTAGCACACACACTGTAATAGATTGTAAAACAGGAAGGGAGCAATTATTTTGTATGCTCCTACACGCCATGATCAACCGTAAAAAGAAGGAGTGAACAAAGCATAAATAAATAAATAAATAAATGAAATTAATTAATTGTTTTGAGCAAAAAGAAAAAGAAAAACAACCCGTTTTGGTTTTTTTGTATGTGAAAAAAACAGGCAGTTTTGTTCAGTTCAGTTGAACTGTGAATAACTGCAATAAACAAAAAACTGCCTGAGTTTGAATGCAGTGCATTGCTTTTCTGCATTCCAGCTCTTCCGTTTCTGTACCGGTCAACTTTGGGACTCATCTTTTAAAAAACAGCGTCAAAACAACAGCAACAACAAAACAACAGTTTTTATTTTTATTTCCCACACAACTTTGCATGCATGTGTTTGGGAAGCACTTGCC
>NW_016209666.1:0-1945 GCF_001687245.7 Rhagoletis zephyria
CTGATTTATTTACAAACAAGTTAAAATTTAATCGAAAACTGGAGCCAATTTTTAGAAATTTAGAATGGCCCAATTAAGTGAGATCAACTTTCAAAACCTTTGCCAATGTTTTCAACTTGCACAGTGAAATAAATAAAAGGAACAATAATAAAAAGCACATCTATATGTGATAAATTTTTATTTATTAGTTATTTTTTATTATAATAGTTTGCTTACCGATGAATTTGGCCTAATTTTTCTCAATGAAAACTTGAAACAATTATATCGGTAGGCTTTTCAACGGCAAAACATTCGTAGCTAGCTTATCGACAAATTTCGTTAGACAACTGTCAAAGCTACCGATAATATTCGCTAAAAGCGTGCTTGAGAATTGCAGTTAACGAAACTTGTCGGAATCGTTAGCTAACGATACGAATATTGTCGTTAAGAAAAATGGGAATCGCACTACTGGTCGTGACCAAGGGTGGTCTCCCAAATCAACCGGGAATAAGGTTAGTCATTTTCAATTTTATATCTTTGTTCGTCGACATTATAGGACATGTCATCATTGCAGGCTATTGTTGCAGAACAAAACGCCCCAACCACTGCTGTGGTAAATATGTACCAGCAGTACTGCCCACCGCCGTTGGTGCATTCCCACAGCTTGCCGACACCAGCTATTATATCACGTGTAAATGCAGCTGCGGCTAAATTTGGTTATTAACAGTGCAATAGTGCCATGTCATTGGCAAAAACACTAAGGGCCGGTTTCTCCATCTCTGGTTAACACTAACTCCCCGGTTAGACATTGTTATCGACGTTCTAACTCCATGCATATAACAGGGAGTCGATAAGGTCGGTAACGATGTTTACCGGGGGATAAGTGTTAACCGGAGATAGAGAAACCGGCCCTAAGGGCCGTTTGCACCATGTCTAGTTAATTCTAACTCCCAGTTAAACATCTTTATCGACGTTATCGACACCCATCATATAACATGTGATCGATAAAGCAATTAACGTGCTGAACTGAAGGATGTACCTCCAGTTAGCGTTAACTAGACATGGTGCAAACGGCCCTAAGGGCTGCTGGCATATAGAGATTATAAAGTTTTTGGAACCGAATGAAGACGATGGCCGCAAACCTATGATGAAACATATTCTGGCATGCCTTTGACAATCGCTAAATATATATATACAAAATATTTATCGTTCTGCAGAACGTGCATGCATATTCAATTCCGATTTTATGGGTCGATTGGGGAGGACAACCGAACTTCAGTTGGTTGGCCAGTGACTGAAATTGTATTACAGATGGCAACTAGCAACTGAAAGCTGGCAACTGAGTTGCTATATTGGCAACTGCTCTTTAGTGGCTGCCGGGAAATTTTGATAGATACTTAGGCTGTGTGCGAGTACGTCTAAATTGCTACCTAAATAGAGAAAAATCCTAAATCACTGGAAAGTGTCGGTAACACAGTGAATAGGAACAATTTAAATTTTCTGCGAGCATACTTTTCAACCTAAATTGAACAGTCAAATATATTTGAGCGAGCGATTAAGTGAACAACGATTTTTTGATGTTTTAAATAATTTTTATCAGCATTCAGATAAGTCTATGTGTAATTCGATGGATGGAGCATTCTCCTTTTCTGTTGCAAATTTATTATATTGTTAAATAGTCCCAAAGCTACCACAAAATTATTAATTTTATAGATTTAGGTTGTCAAACGAACTCGCACGGTTTTAGCAGCTGTTTTCCTAAATTGTAGCAATGCTGGAAATTTCCAGTGAAATATTAGTTTAGGTACTAAAATTTAGGTCAACTCGCACACAGACTTAATTTCTTTTTTCAACTTTTTTTAAATTTGTATCACCTTGAACTTTATGAAACTTAATTATTGCTATTCTTAATGAAATACATTTTCATTTCAGTGGCGCTGTCCATCGGCAACCCAACTGAGGTTCC
>NW_016209667.1:0-1945 GCF_001687245.7 Rhagoletis zephyria
GACACCATTTTAATGCTGACAACGTTGATGACGATGACGATGTCGATGTCGATGTTGTTGTAGTTGTTGATGTTGTTGTTTTTGTTGTTGGTGTTTAATTTTATTTTTATATTTTCGTTGGCTTTAGTAATGCTCTTCAAAAATGTTGTTGTTTTGACTGTTTGTTGGCAGTGGCGGCGGCGAGTGCTGCTGCTGTTGCTGTTGCTGTTGTTTTGCAGTTGTTAACACACTGCTATCAATTGTTGTTGTTTTTGTAGTTGCTGCTGCTTTTGTTGATACTAGCGCTGCTAGCCGTTGCTGCCAACAGCTGTTCGCTCATTGCAATGTGGATGTGGGTCAATTGCGCTAATTGCTCGCGCGGTACTCTATCCGTTCAACTATAGTCGTCCGTACATCGTTACATATATGTACACATTAGACTGCATCACTCCCCATACAANTCGGTACATTGTAATTATAAAATATGTACTATATTATATTTTAAGACTCCCACCAAAATATTTCGGAAAAATATTAAGATTTACGTGAGCTAGACCGATTTGAAAATACCTCCAAAAATGGAGTTTTTCATAAATAAAAATAGTTTCTTAAAGATTTTTCGAAGAAAATCCCCTCAAATGACAAAACGGTTTAAGCTCAAAAAATTTGCATAAAAGTATTTGAAAAAAAAAAAATAATGTAAGCAAATTTTCAACGGAATCGTAGTAATGAGATTTTTGATGCTAGTTTCTAACTTTAGACTTGTGAGGTATCATTGGAAAGGCATTTTCTCACCCTTTTTATTCCTTTGCTAATAAACTCATTCAAAGAATGAAAGTGAAAGGTAGGAAGAAGAAGTTTCATTCTAAGTTGAATTAAGATCTGTTGGCATTTGAAAAAAAAAAAATAATGTAAGCAAATTTTCAACGGAATCGTAGTAATGAGATTTTTGATGCTAGTTTCTAACTTTAGACTTGTGAGGTATCATTGGAAAGGCATTTTCTCACCCTTTTTATTCCTTTGCTAATAAACTCATTCAAAGAATGAAAGTGAAAGGTAGGAAGAAGAAGTTTCATTCTAAGTTGAATTAAGATCTGTTGGCATTTGAAAAAAAAAAAATAATGTAAGCAAATTTTCAACGGAATCGTAGTAATGAGATTTTTGATGCTAGTTTCTAACTTTAGACTTGTGAGGTATCATTGGAAAGGCATTTTCTCACCCTTTTTATTCCTTTGCTAATAAACTCATTCAAAGAATGAAAGTGAAAGGTAGGAAGAAGAAGTTTCATTCTAAGTTGAATTAAGATCTGTTGGTATTTGAAAAAAAAATAAAATAAAAATAAAAATTGGGACGTGAATGAGTTGTTTTTCCACAGAAGTAAAATGGTGGGAAATTACCTCGGAATAGTTTTGGCCCAGTTATTCAAGTTTTAGTAAATCAATCTTTGAAAAAGGTTAAAAAAAACAGCATCAAAAATCTCTTTATTACGATTAAATATTTTCATGCAGATTTTTTAAGCTTAATCTGTTTTGTCATCTGAGAGGATTTTTTCAAAAAAATTTTTAATTTTTTTTCATAAAAAACTGAATTTTCGGAAGTATTTTCAAATCGGTCAGGCACACGTAAATCTTAATATTTTCCCGAAATATTTTGGTAAACGTCTATAAATATCATAAAAACCGCATTTTTTCTTTGGTGACGCAGTCTAATGCACATACATATAAACATTCTCATATAGCAAAAATTTAAATGCCTGCGATTTGTATGCAAACTTGCATAGATATAAATTTACCTATGCATGTATGTATGTACATCCATATCTGTGTGCAAGTGCATCTGACTTACAACAAAAAATTTGCAATTTTTGTTTTCATCTGCATATGTGATAGAATATCATATTATATTAGTCACTGTGTGTTTTTTTTGCTTCTTTTCGGATGCGCATTCGCTTGACCTTTTTCTTTGC
>NW_016209668.1:0-1945 GCF_001687245.7 Rhagoletis zephyria
TAGCTCCTTATTTACTTTTCTTGAGCTTTGTTTCTATTTACTTTGTTATAGACAGTTTCAGTTATTTGCTTAGATGTTAAAGAGTGCTGCCTTTTGTTGCAAATATGAGTGGATAAGTGAAATGAAGTGACTACATACATACATTCATATATATGTACATACGTACGTACATAGTCATTAGATGCTGTCTCATAATATTATAAAATTAGGTACTATACGCTCCGCTTCAGCAGAATAAGTTCAAGATGATTTTAATTATTTGATGCATCTACGAGTTTATCTGCACCTTGATTTTGTAAACGCAGTTTTCTACATCAGATTAAAGCGAAAGGGAGTCAGTTGTCTTAAACATCGTGTGGTATCTAAAGCCACATTGATAAGGCCTAATGAATTCGTTAATAGTCGGCTTAAGTCTATCACATAATACGCTGAATAAGACCTTGCGACTTATAATAAGTAGTTAGTAGTAGCCGCGGTAGTCGGTTCGTTGCTTTGCTGGACGCACTTTTCTTACTGCACAGAGGCAGGTGCGTATTTCAACTACAACAAGATATTGGGCCGAGTCGATGTTTGGCCCTCCGAGTGTATGTACGTCCAAAACACGGAAAGCATGCCTTGCGTCTATCACAAAATGATACATTAGGCTTTTCGAATTTCGAGGTGGAGACAGTCGATGGAAATTTGTGTGCTGGAACCTAGTGCTACATACAATCATATTTCGGGCTATGGTGAAGTCGATCAGCCTTAGTCCGTTTCTTCGTGAATACTGAATTTTCCGACGGTTGATCCAAAGATCTCTTCCTTGTATGTTCATGTGAATAAACACTTGCTATTTAGACAAAATTGAAAAAAAAATCAGGGCAATCAACCAAACATTTTAATAAATATAAGCAGACAAAAGTGACAATATATAAATACTAAGTTTTTAACATTTTTGATGGACAAAAGTTGTATATCCTTTTTCTTCCTTCGTATTCTTATCTGTGAAAGAATATAAGACCGGAACATTTTCTATCGATTTCTGAAAAAACAATTGGCCCATATTTGCGATTTTTAACTTAACCTCATATAGAAATGATGGCATTTATGGTATTTTTAAGGCGCTTGTGGTGTTAAGTTTCCATTGGAGGTATGTGTTAAAATAAAACCTTTACTCCCGTTTTTTGGGAGTTTAGTTATAATATTATTACTAACATATGTATGGGTCAAACTTCGCAACTATATGTTCAGCCGTCCGCATTGTACGGCTCTTTTAATGCGTTTAGAGGTTAGGTTTGCATGCTTTGAAATAAACCGATTACGCCTAATTTTTGGAGGTTCACACATAATATTATTAAAAATATATGGACCAAATTTGGAATCATATATTCATTGGTGTGATTTTTATGGTATTTTTAAGAGGTTTCTGAGATTAGGTTAATACGGTTGGTATATTTTAAAATAAATCGATTACGCCAATTTTGCAAAATAGAGCTTATTATTTCCGATTATTTCAAATTTTTTCCAAAAAAAAATGTTTGGGATTGTACCACTGTGCGGGAGATGTTGAAGAGTCTCTCTTTAATGCGGATCGGGGTTAGATGCTCGCCCACCGGGGTAAACAACAATATTCTGCGATGTAGTCTGCAAGATCGTGCAATTTGACCCAGGACACCGTTTTTTGTAGAGTTTTCTGCAGTCGCTGCTTTATGCCGAAAAGACGCAAGCCACCGATGCTATTAAATTCAACACAACCCAGTGATTTTGAGCCTTGTAAATAAAAAAAAAAAATAGTTCAACATCGACCCATGCTTATTGAAAAACCCTTTTGGTAACTTGCGTCTCTAAGTAATCAGTTAAGACATTTATTAACTTGTCATCGTACAGTTCATGTTATGTACATATATAAAAAAAATCTTTTTCCGTTCTCACAAAGTCTTTTGACACATCATTCGCTGGTAAAATT
>NW_016209669.1:0-1945 GCF_001687245.7 Rhagoletis zephyria
GGGGGGGGGGGAATTAACACTTCCTAGGACATCGCCATGTTAATTTCGCCAGTTGTTTGCAAAAGAGATTTATCGCTAACCAGTACTGGGTCTAAATGTACTAGAAGCGCACCAGTTCAGAACTAGAGATTTTCCCCACAGGGTGCCTTTGTGTGTGTGTGTGAGGTATGTATATGTATACATACATATGTACATAAATATATCCGCAAAAGGAGGTATGTAGATATGTGCATGGGAGAGCTACTATGAAATTACAGCTACTGAAATAGCTAAAGCTTAGGTATGTTTGTAACTGTGTAAATAAGTAGGTATAGAGCTTCTCGTTCACGTTGGGAACAAACGACAATATCGCGCGTGCAGTGGGGTCGGTGTTGGTTGCATGTTGGCGGCTCAGTTTGGCAACTTGTAGCGCTCATTGCATACGAATTGCCGCAAATCCTAAATGTCAATTGGAAGATTGTCGTTTTGGCGTGACTATGTATGTATTGTGACAGTGGCGTTGACGAACCGTCTTTGGCGACCGTTGCCCTGCAAGAACAGTGACCATCATTTGACAAATCATTTGACTGGCAAGGCTGATAGAGATTTCTGTCACTGGCTACCTACAAGTTTCTATCACATTNTTTGCGTACATATGATCTTCCGTCTTCCTCCAACTTATGGCCTTATATATTGGTCTCTTTTTAACCAACGCAAAATTTGCAAATGTGTTAGTAAGATAAATGAGAATGTGTTAGTTTCCATCACACAATTCTTGTAGGGTGGTTATTGACACTTTGATGGTGGTGGTGGCTAGTTGTTATCAGCGTTCATTAGAAAGTATGTAAGTGTGTGGATTTCGTTCCTAAGCGCATTCACTGTAGGAAAAAGGTAGAATGTAAATAGGCTCAACTCGGTGAAGTGATTGATAAATTTTTCGATATCATTATCGATATTTTTAGTTATCATTATGGATATTTTTCGATATCATTATCGATATTTATCGATTTAAGAGTATTATAGCGCTATCATAAATTCCAATATTTGCGTTCCAGATGGTTCACGATTTGCAAGTTTTTGCAGGAAGCTGTTCCAGGTGCCCACCTTCCATAAGGTTTATTAATGGCGAAAACAGCTTTTCCTGCAAATCCTGTAAAACCTGCAAATCGTGAATCATCTGGAACGCAACTAATGAGTTTCTATGATCTTTTATCCCTTTCTTTCTTATGCACTAAAGCGTCACTTGTGTATGTTGGTGTTAATTTTAAGAGAAATTCTTTCAATATATTGGAGTTTCGGATGTGCCCTATATATGTACACACATATATGCTATTATCGTATTTGTGGTATTAATCCATCCCGAAATCTTAGTTAAAAGTTAAAATGTATTTAAGTTCAAATAAAATCTAGATCCAAATAACTCGGAAATGTTTCTACATTTACTTCATTTTTCAATACTTTTGTTTTACTGTACATATGTATGTATATGTTACCTTCCAAACCCGATCTTAGAACAAACTAGTTTTTCCTAGGCTAAACTAATTCGGTTTCCGAGAGTCGAATCGTATCGAAAATTGCATATCATTGCCTAATATTTCGACTCGACTAGTGTATTAAAAGGGGAAAACTTGGCAGCACTACATAGTTTTCGACGATTTTCGTCGTTTACTTATTTCAGCTCGGCAGTTCACAATGCCAATGTTGTTGAGTCGTACAATTTAGCCTAATTAGCCTCGTAAGTGCTCCACAATTTCAAGCGAAAAAGTACTCGAAAACGAATCGGCTATCATAAATATTTTTATACGGTTTTCTTCGAGAAAATATCAAATTACGAGCTCGTTTACCACGATTTTGCTGACTGCGACGTGCGAGGTACGCACGATTGAGAGAATACAAAGGTTGCGACGATCTCGGACGGCTATTCCTCTCTTAACGAATTTGACAGAATCGTTTTGGTGATGAATGT
>NW_016209670.1:0-1945 GCF_001687245.7 Rhagoletis zephyria
CAATGGATGTATGTACAGACGTGTATGTACGAGTGTATGCATGTATATATAGTTTCTCTCTATTTATGCTACATATACATTTGATGTATATGTATTTATGTAGTATATACTCTATACTAAAACTTTATTTTAGTTTAGGTCGTGTACTCAAATGCCAACACTAAAATTAAGTAAATGATTGCAATAGTTGCTATTGCTTTTTTGCTTTTCAGTGTCCGTGTACTGTGGTTTTCATAACATTTTACTATTAAATTTTCGTAAAACCTGGTTGTTGTATGTGTATATTAATTCGGCTGTTTTCTTCTTTTTTTTCTTTGTATGAAAACTCAGGTATAAATATGTCACTAAATAACACTAATATTCTCATTTAATATTTTTGTTTGAATATTAACGCAGTAGTTGATTTACTTGTGTTAGTTTGTTGTTGTTTTTTACTTATTAAACGAACGCACAGAAGAACGCAAAATAGTTTAATATTTATTTACGCCGCAGCCAGAGTTCGGCTGTTTCATACTGTTGTTAATATTATTTTTTTTTCTGCTGCTACACCTTAGTTAATTTTTTTTTTTATATCGCACTTAGTTTTTTATATAGCATTTTTGTTTTGTTAATTACTNCTGCTGCTACACCTTAGTTAATTTTTGTTTATATCGCACTTAGTTTTTTATATAGCATTTTTGTTTTGTTAATTACTCTTATTTTGCAAACAAAATTTTCTTCTTTACTTTAATCGATATTCAATTTACGAAAAGACCCTTCAGGTACACTCACACATTTAGGCGATGGCGGCGATGCTGGTGAAGGTGGCGTCTCTTTAGCAGCTACTGTTCCAACAGCAGGCTCAATTTCTCGCAATTTCTCATCAACGCCATACTTTTCATCCTCATCGAAATAGTCGCTAAATTCATTGAGCTGTTGTTCGAAATGTGTCATAGCCTCTTCATAGGTGCCATTAGTGCCACCATATTCGACAGGCAGGTACTCCTTACCAATGGCTTTATGCAGTGACTCCAGCGATGAGTGTATGTGGAGCTGTGCGCGGAATAGTAAAGTAGAAGTGGAATTTATAAATTTACTTATTTTACATTAAACATTTACAACTTTATTTTACAGCTGTTTAGCTGGAAACTTCTAAAAGCTTGCCTAAGTATTCTGAAGTAAATTTAAGTTCATGCTTACAATTTTTAAATATCGCGAGTATGATATGGTACTACATATATTCTTGAACATATTAATACAAAGCATCCATGGCCTTAAAGTTGTGAAGTTTATAGACGCTTGAAAGTTACTTATTTTACCCCTACATACAAAAGTGGTAAAAAGAATGATGTTGCCAACTATGGTCATATCTCCAAACTAGCCACGATTTCAAAATTATTTGAATACATTGTACAGGAGGCACTATATTTTGCAGTAAAGCCTTAAATCTCTTGCAACAAGCATTGGCAATTACGAATGTATGTATGTAGCTGTTTCCTCAGAATTTTGTATGCCCGTTTTTAAAAATCGTCTTCAGGTCGACACTGTACACTGACCTCTCGAATGACATATTCAGTCATTCAATTTTAGTCTCCACACTACATAGATACGATTTCACTCAGTTTTCTCAAATTGGGTAGAAGATGTGCTGTTGTTGTCTACTACAACACCTCTTCTCATTCTTTATTGCCTAGTTCGATGTTTCTCATATAACTACACTGGCTTACAGCAAAAATTTTCTATGGTACTATCCAATTCGTATGGAGAATTGCTCGGTGATTCCGAACATCGATTTATTTTTTTGCTATGGATACGTTTTCGAGATACTTTCAATTTACCATTATTCAGCTTAAAGCAAAAATTGATTCCTTTTAATCACGTATGTATATCTTACGAAGAAATTTAAAAATCTTAATACAAAATTCTCCATAAACCGTATATAGATCACTTTCCGATAGGGCTTATA
>NW_016209671.1:0-1945 GCF_001687245.7 Rhagoletis zephyria
AGGTGAAGAGGACGTTGATGTAGATGGCGAGGTTGGAGTAGAGTGAAAGGTAGAGAATGAGGACGATGGTGCTCACGCTGAGGAAGAAGATGAAGGTGATGAAGGGCCGCCAAAAGTGACTGTAGTCCTGCAGCTCGCCGTACAGGCCGTTGTACAAGTTTGCCTCCTGCAACAGCGTTCTCCAAGAAGCTTTGTTGCCACCACCAGCTTTTCTTTCAAAGATAAACAGTGCCGTAGCCAGCCGTTCGGCGAGCAGCTCCTGCTTTGTCAGCAGGTACTTTACCAGCAGAATGAAGGCCATCAAATTGGCGAAGATGACAAAGAAGATGAGCAGGGCGAAGAGTTCCATTATAACCGACCAGATTAAACTGGCAGCCAAGTATCGTCCGTACAGGCCATTCTGGTAGTTCATCCAGAAGACAGAGGCAGAGCCGACGAGGAAGAAGCTGACAATAGTGACCTTGTTCAGGAAGGTAATCCGCCCTCGAAAAACGTCGTACTGCCGGTACTTGTCCTTTGTCAGGCCAAAGAGTCGGTACGAAGGATGCCACTTATCAGTTTCCTTTTCCTTTGGCTCATTTTTCATGCCGTAAACACTGACAAACTTGTAGTGAAGGAGGTACCGGCTGAAGGAGAACTGCAGAAAGAGAAAGCCAATAAGGCAGTCAAGGGAGACGGTCAGCTCAAAGTAGAAGGACTCGGGGTGCCAGATCTCGGTGCCCAGCCAGACCCGCTTTTCTATGCTGTCCGTGGCCGCGGGAATGTAGGCGATGGCCATGCAGCGGAGAAAGAAGAACAGAAAGAAGTACTTGGTCAGACGGAGGTGCACTGGTTGGGGGTTTATCAACAATGCTTTACTGTTGTTGTTGTCTGCATTTTTTCCCTCCTTTTGCTCTGGTTCAATGTTGTTTTCATCGTCAGCTGTATAACTAGATCGACTGTGTAACCGACGATACTGGTGCAGAGCGTAGCCTTCAGCCAGAAGGTAGGGCGTTTTTGGGAAGACTTTGGGGTTGTAGTACATTCGGCGGAGACTGATAGCCTCGTAGAAGTACGAAAGGGTGTAGANGTTTGAAGAAAATACTACTGAAGCTGAATGGCTGAACGGATCGTTGCACTCGCTTGCTCGTTTGTTCTCCTGTTTGTAGTTTTTGTAGTTTTTCAGATTTCTTAAAGTTAAACTGTGAAAAATCGTTTGAGTATATTTGGCTACCTATTGCCCTTGTAAGTTCAATCGATTTGATAATTTGGTCGCTTTCCTTCAATTTTAAATAGTTTGCGTTCATTGACTGAGTCAGTCTTGCCGTCCAGTATTTGCTGACGTTCTATTTAGTGATTTATTAATCAAAAAGCAATGTTTGAGTAGAGAGGCGGAGAAGATAAAGAGAAAGAAGAGGCAATGAGGGCAATTTAGACCTTTTGTTATTTAAAACTTTTTGTTCCTCCTACGTCAATGCCGGAATTTGTAGTCACAAGTTTTTGTACCCGCGCCAGAATATTTTTGTATGTTGTATTTTAAATTTTAATTAAGTAAACACTGTAACCAAGCAAATTTTTAAGTACAAAATCTTATTTTGCTCCAAAACTACGCTGCAGTGAAAATAAAATTTATATAAAAGTTAACCTTTGAAAATGTTATCAAGATAATTACAACGAAAATTAATTACTTCGTGTACGATCAACGCCCCTCACAACTTAAATAAAATGACTAAATTATAGATTTCTGCCTGTTTTTATACATTAAAATAATTTTTCATAAACTTTTTATTCAGAATAAAAATTTAATTTTGATTGCACCAAACTGATTTAATTAATTCTTAAAACTCACTGTCTAGGTTTAAAAAAGGCAATTTAGTGGTAATTCGGTAGACTCTTAAGGGTAACTTGCACTAGTGGAATGGTGTTTTCTTCTTTTTCTTGCACGTCACATCCTTTTCAAATGATT
>NW_016209672.1:0-1945 GCF_001687245.7 Rhagoletis zephyria
GAACTTCGCCCTTCCAACTTTATTAGCTTCAAAGAAGAAATTATTTAAAAGGACATATCCAATACCTATTTGTTGTTGTGAATAAAAATACTTAATTTTTTTTAATTCTACAGAACTTTACGTTTCATTTGTTACCCAACTTATTATTCCACATAGCGCAAAACTTTTTTAAATAATTTTTTGGATTAATCATATTTTTGAAAGTCCTTTAAAAGTTTCACTTAATTTGGCTCACAGCTTCGTGAGTACATTCCTTTGATATCCATATTGTGATGTTTCATATACCTTGTGTATAAGTTAACTAAATTCGACACTTCAAGCAGGTGGCAACCCTCTTAAAAATATTTTCAAACTACCACCTTCTCAAACCCCTTTCGTTTGGCACCCAAACAGTGTGGATACATACTTCTCTTACCTAATTCCCTTCATTCAAATTTAATTAGATTTTTTAAACAGGTGGCAACCCTGATACATTAAGTTTATAAAAAAAAGCCTTTTAAAGCCCATTTCGATTGAACCCATGCAGGAATAGTTGATTTATTATTTTAAATAACTGTAATTAAATTTTTTAAAATATGGCAACCCTTTTCGAAAAAGTTAAACCTTGTGGCATCTAAAGAACAAGCCCTTTAATTTGACATCTCATTTTTGAAAATCGAACGAACAGTGCAGATCTCATTACCTGGACAAAAAATCCCTTCGCGTATTAATATATCTATATAGATATAGATTACTTCAGCATAATGCAACGCTAGAACCAAAGAAACTGTACTTATAAGGAATATATTGACACCATATTCACTTATATCTTCGGCTTTGATATGAGTATTAGGTGTCCTGAGCGATGGGCTCAGGTTTATGGCAGCCCTAGCGTAAAGGCTCTGAAATATGACTCCTTAAAGTCTCATATATGACTCCAAATGGTTGCTGGGTTTATAAGCGCCAATCAAGATCAAGATTCAGAATCCACCTTTTTCTAACATTGTACTAAATTAGTTATCTTTGATTAGAGGAAAATGTAACAATTTCCTAATCGCAATGACCTAGACCGAGAAATTTCGTCAACTCAAACTATATAACTATAACCAAATAATGCGTTGACAAAAACATATTTAGTTCGGTTTCAGCCGTGCTATTTTGCTTATATTTACTTATATGGACATATGTGTACATATGTATNGACGACAAATGATTTAGCACCGCAATAGTATGTAAATATATTTATACTCAATAATACATACTTACATATACATATGTAACTGTGGATGTCTGCTTTTACGCGGGTGTTGCTGAGCGAACTTAAATGAAGTACGTGCCCAATGGAAAGTTGAATGATTGCAGGTGTACATATGTATGTACATACCTGCATACGTGTTCTACAACTACAACAACAATATCCACGCTACACAAGCCAAATGCTGGTGTACATTCGAAGCAGGCATGTGAACTAAACTGTACAGAACTGTATCCCCAAACACTTGGCTAACTTTGAACGAATCCCTGGTGTCGTTGCAGCTTTTTTTTGTCTCGTTGTTACTCCTTCTGCTTCCTTTTCTTCTACTTATACACTTCAGACGTGACGCTTAGTCCACTTTTCGCTACTCAGCAACTCATTTCCAATTTGTTGTCACAACTTTATGAGAAAGATCCTTTTTTTTTGTTATGGTACATATGTTCTATAACGCTTTCATTTTGCTTGCAATGATGCCGACATGCTCTAAAAACAAATACACACGCGCATTTAACCTTCCTTCACACGGGTGATTTATTGTAACACAAATACACACCGCGGTCTCCCAGACCGGGTTTTTTTTCATCAGTTCTCTAGGTTGCGTCTTTGACGTTGTGGAAAATATCTGTATGCAATTAGTTTAAGTAGACAATATTCAACTTAAATATTTTGTTAAAAAGAGGAAAAATATTTATTTATTCCAAACAAGAATAG
>NW_016209673.1:0-1945 GCF_001687245.7 Rhagoletis zephyria
ATGAATTCTTCGTTCTACCAGCTGACCTATGTACATATGTATGTATGTATGTAGCAAGGATATCGTATGAATAAGCATAATAACCCACTGAGCGAAAGGTTTTAAAGTCCAAAGTATTTAATTGCAAATACCATTTCTGTACTTAAGTCGTATGTAATATTAAATTACAAATTCCGTTGCAAGAAGCATGGACCGAGGGAAAAAAGGTATGATCGAAAAAAATGCCTCTCTCGTCGTTTTGTTCGCAAGCACGCTTAAAACCCAAACCGAAATAAGAACCAAAAATTTGGGGAGTGTTTTTACAAGAACGAAAGTGAGAACAAAACTGTCTAGAACGTTCTCAACGGGAATTGTATAATAACAGAGCGCTGGCGAATTTTCCCAAAGCGAATAATACTTTCGGGAACATGCAAACAAAACTCTTCGGAACGTTCTGGCAAAGAACAAAACGGCTACAAAAGTCTAAGGGACCTGCTCTCGAAGAATAATTTGGGAACTGAAGTCTCAGGAATAAATCTTCTCTTAAGCNAAATGAATATTAAAATAAAAATAAAAAATATAAGTATAGACAATTATGTTAATTAAGTCAACGAAATATTTAAGACATGGACTTTTCTTGCACGGAAAATGAAAAATTGTTCCATAAATGGACAGTGCACCCTAATGATAAACGAGCTGGAACTTAAAATGATCAAGCATTTCTCTGACCTAGAATTAACAATCGTCGTTATCACTGTAATGCTTTTTCATACCAACTCGCAGACGTCCCTCCCACTCTTAACGTTAAGTTCTCAAAACTTATGTTCTCGTTTTGTTCTCTAGCAGAACGATCTCCAGAGTTTTGTTTTTCTTTGGTTCTACTTGAAAAGGTTTTTGATACTTTAGTTCTCGCTGGAAATGATGCTGAAAGTTTCTTTCTCATTCTGTTCTTATTGAGAACATTTTTGAAAGTTGTGTTCTTATTTCGTTCTTGTTAGTGTCTTATTTGACTTTGTACCAGTTAAAAATTAAATTTTTGCTAAACAATTTTTGAATTCTGTATAAATAGAAAGTTGGAAATTTCATAACAACCTGATTTGGTATGGAATCGTTAAAGCTTCTCCTTGATATCCAATTTAACATGAATCCCGTACCCAGAACAATCTTTCGTCAGCACAAAGCACAAGAATTGCACTGCCCTTTTCAACCTGCTAGATAATCGTCAAATTCATTCAATGCCTTCAAGTCTCCGGATTCGAGCTTCTATGAGCGTAAACAGCATGAGGAGTGGGTATACATATTTTCAAAGCTTGGATAGTCCTCAGCGTGCCGAAGGCCGGAGCGAGCTTTCATATTTCACCTAAGAACTTGAATCCAAGCACTCTGTCTTTGTTTCCGGGATCGAAAACAATTTCATATAAAACTTACTCTTCGATAGAGCTAATTGACTTATGTAAGTCTATAAGTTGCAAGCCATATAGACTTTGCAGGAAACTGGTACACTCCTGGACAGCAGAGCCTTATGACAGTACGGCGAACATCTGGCGGAAACTATTATATACATGCGGAATTGCAAAGGCCTTCATGCAAAGGGAGGATAGCGGGCACAGTAACGAGCTGCTTATTGTTTATTGAAAAGCTACAGCTCTGGATTTTGATGGGACCTCTGACAGCCCACTGTTCGATGGCAATTTACGCGGTGGGGTTAAAGTCTCAATACTTTCACGAGGATAAGATTGAAATATTGTATCTTGGCTCGTATTCTATAATCAATTCTCAGGAACTCCGGGGGTATTGACAATAGCCATCTCCGAAATTAGTTTCCTGCATTTCATCGATTGAGTAGTGCCCGTGCCGTTCAAAATGTCTATAACATCTAAGTGTGTTCCCGATTTCATTGCTTAAGTTTAGTCATTAATGCTTGCTGGGTATTGCTCATGCTCTGAGATTTCCTTGAATTGAATAT
>NW_016209674.1:0-1945 GCF_001687245.7 Rhagoletis zephyria
AAGTGGGCGTGGTTATTGTCCGATTTCTGCCCATTTTCAATCCCAACCTTACCTTGGATAAAGGGAAGCCTACATTACCAAATTCGTTTTGACATATCTCAATTTTTGCTCGAGTTATCGTGTATCACGGACAGACGACGGACAGACGTACGGACGGATCAGCACGCTTAATCGATTTCTTTTTCATTCTGATCATTTATGTATAATTGTCTATATCTATCTCGATTCGTTTTGGCTGTTACAAACAACCGTTATGTGAACAAAATTAATATATACAAGTGCGCTCGGGTATAAAAACATTACCTCAGCATTATCTGATAAACAAAAAATTTTCAGATAAAAGTGTCACCGTTTTTGAAATATTTACATTTTTTTAATTTAAAAAAAAATCGTGCCTTTTCATGTATTTTCTTTAACTGCATCTACAAANGCCTTTTCATGTGTTTTCTTTAACTGCAACTACAAACCGGGCAATACTTAGTAAATTTTTTATGTAAAATACTTCCAGATAGTTGCCTCTCCATACTCAAATGCAATGTAGTTAAAATAAATTAAGGAACCATCATAAAATTAGGACTATTTCTGGATTTTTAACTTTTTGATATTTTCTTCCCCAACTTTGACTATCTCTGGTAAAAAAAAAATGTACTGAGCTATAACTTTACATTACATAAAAAAATTGCTCATTTAATAAAGATTTCAGAAAAGTTCCACTCTTACTGTTTCGAATAGAAAAGAAGTAAAGAAGTATAAGTAAGAAGTAACAAGTAAAGTAATATCGTTTTTTCACCTTTCAGTAAACTGCATGATAAGCAAGAGTATTTTTCCAAACACTTCGATAATATACTATGATTTATTGAAATAATTGGACCAAGTTTGGTGGTAATCGGTAAGGCGGTTAACAATATACACTTACGTAGCAAGTAATCAATCATCTTGTGTCTTGTTAAGTGATTGTTGTAAGTTGGAGTAATCGGAGTTTTCGTATTTCTGAAATGTACCGTTATATGGTAAGTGACAGTAATTTTAGTCCGATTTCAAACATTTTCAGCATATTGCTTTTTCACGCCAAGGTTGATAAATGTGCCGAGTTTGGTAGAAATTGTTGAACCGGTTACCGAGATACACATATGTAGGCATAAGTGGGCGGTGCCACGCCCATTTTCCAAAAATTTCCCTAATTATAATTTTCTGCTAAGAGGTTATTGCATATATCGATTTTGAGTAAATTAGATTAAATAGTTACTTATTTATCGCAGTTTTCGTACTTCTGTAAATTAACGTTATATGGGAGGTGCGCGTGGTTCTTGTCGGATTTCAAAAATTTTCAACAGGTTTCTTAGTCAAGCCCTAAGTAATGTTCTCAGCGAGTTTGGTGGGGATTGGTAAAGGGTCTACAGAGATACAGCTTTTTATCATAAGTGGGCGGGGCCACGCCCATTTTCAAAAAATTTCATAACTGTCTCATTATATGCCAAATTTCTACCTCGCGTACCAACTTTCAACAATTTGGATCCAGTATTTGCGGAAATATCGTAGTTTTTGCATATTTCGAAAATACCGTTATATGGGAGGTGGGCGTGGTTATTGTTCGATTCTGCCCATTTTCAATCCCAACTTACCTTGGATAAAGGGAAGCCTACTTACCAAATTGTTTTGACATATCTCAATTTTTTCTCGAGTTATCGTGTTCACGGACAGACAGACGGACAGACGTACGGACGGACAGTCACCGCTTAATCGATTTCTCTTTTCATTCTGATCATTTATGTATATATGTCTATATCNATATTTCGAAAATACCGTTATATGGGAGGTGGGCGTGGTTATTGTTCGATTCTGCCCATTTTCAATCCCAACTTACCTTGGATAAAGGGAAGCCTACTTACCAAATTGTTTTGACATATCTCAATTTTTTCTCGAGTTATCGTGTTCACGGACAGAC
>NW_016209675.1:0-1944 GCF_001687245.7 Rhagoletis zephyria
TTACCATCTAGCGGAAGTTTTCGGAAGGGTGAAAAAACATATATTTAATTAATGTTCGGCTCCGCCCGAACTTAGACTTTCTTACTTGTTTTTAGCATAGAAAGCACCCAATTTATTATGATGGGGCTCACTCCCTTGTATATCAGGGCATCTCTTATTGCCCTGTATTACGTGTTGTCAAAAGCCCCTGAAATGTCAATGAAGGCACAAAGGGTTATGTTCTTAGACTCCAGAGCCTTTTCGATTTTCGATGTAAGGCTGTGAATGGCAGTCTCAGTGGACTTGCCTGGTTGATAGGCAAATTGGTTCTTATTCAGTGGTCGTTCCGCTAGGTTGACTTCTCTGATGTGTTGATCCAAGATTTCATCTTTATGCATTCATATTTCTGGCATGCGGGGGACGATATGTACTTGCCGATTTATTTTACAAAAATTATTTAAAAAGCAGAATATTTTAAAACGCAGATTATGCAATTATTTCACATTGATTCTCCAAAACAAATTTCTGATGTATGCTTAAGATGCATAAACCTAAAGGTAAATTTTATAAGAAATTAAACTGACAATTTATTTAAACTAGTAGTAGCCTCCAAAATTCGTGTGAGCTTAAAATTTATTTAAAGTGCTTCATGAAAGACAACAATTAATCTTGTATTGCTAGATACCTGATAACGCAGGATAATTTTTAAGTTCTTAAAGGACATTACTCTACTCAAATATTCGTACAGTGGGCCGGGAGAAAACAGTCACCTTCTAGGTATAGTTACGGTGACCATTCGTACCGATTTTGGCAAGTGTCCGATTAAGTGCCGATTTTCAGTGTTTTCTTTATTCATTTATTAAGACTCTCCCTGAACTCTGGCCCAAAAACAATTTTTCGTACAAACGAGGCAGCACTTTCGTTATCACAAATGACATATAATATAAGTGAGCAATAAACATAGCCAGCATCCTTATTAATAATATAATAATATAATTAAAAAGAGAATACTAATTCCCTAATACACCCTTTCAGTTTTCTTTGGCTATTCCCCTTTTTATGAAAGTGTGGATCGTTGTCGGATATAAAGACTATGTAAGTCACAAATTACCAAAATTCGTAATGTTTCATCAAAATTTTGAGCTTTTTAATTAGATTTCTTGGAAACATTCTGAGTATGCAATTTTGTAACTTATTCAATTCAAACTGCAAATTTTAAACTAGGACTTGCCGTTGATATTTGGTAAATTTTGTGGAGGGTGTTGCTCATTTTCTCCAAACAAAAAAAAATTGTTGAACATACTACAACATACGTATAGAAGAAATCGCGTGAACAAAGAACTGCCAAAAATCAACGGTAAGTCCACGCTTCTTCCATCTTGCACTTTACTAAGAAAAATTGTTTGGGCTTCAAAACTGCATAACCAAAACAATTCTAAAAAATCTGATTAAAATGTTTCAAATTGTAATGTACATTTATTCAAATTCGTCGAAGATTTATTAATGCTCTACACATTTTGAAATTATGATTTACACTTTTTGTCGATAGTAAGTTATATTTTCATAATAAGCATTTTTAAATTTTTTCTCTTTGTTTTGTTTTAAATAAAACTGTATTCAGCCTTTTTATTCTAAAAACAGAATTGTATAATTGGATGCGATGCTTTAGAAATGTCCCGATTTTTGGCACCAGAAACCGTAGATACATACCGTAGGTATACATTGAACCACTAGATCCATTTAGGTGTTTTCTGGCAGCAGTTTCATTTGATTTTGCGAAGAAAAGCTTTCAATGTACTAAACGTGTGCTCGACGTGAGTTGATATAAGTGGCGCCCAATTTAAATATGGAACGTTTAAAACTTTCATATTATCAGAAATAAGGGCGTTTTCCTCGCCCTTAATAATTTTATCTACACCTCGTTTTGTCTTCAAGCCTACATTAGCTGAGAAAACGGCTTAGAAA
>NW_016209676.1:0-1944 GCF_001687245.7 Rhagoletis zephyria
TCCTCCGCTGAGCCATCAGCAAACGCCACAAATTTGTGTTCTATAAAAAAGATATTACATTAGTGGTATGTACATTTTTTTAAAACCGTATATATATATAATATTTAAACAAAACACTTGAGTTACGATTTTATTGCCAAACCTTACAACAGTGCGTTTCGGCAGGCAATCGTCTGCTGCCACGTCGATGGCTTCCCCCACCGCGCAGCACCCGACAGCAAATACATCTTATTATTTACTCATTTTGTGAATTATACTTACGCGCATTAAATGTACAAATAAGTGCTGGCAGTACCATCAATAAAATTAGTAAATTGCTTTTCATTTTTATTTATTTTCCGTGGCGAGACTCCAATTGGAAACCAAACTCGAGAGATGCGGCAAACACGGCCAATACGTTTGACAGAAAGAAAATGTTTAGCAGCAAAGCAGTGAACAAACCGAACAACGACGATCAACACACGAAAATCATCGCTCAACTTTCACTTGTCAAAATTGCTAAACTCTACACAGCTGTTACGTGGTGCGGCTTGTTAACGAAACTCTACACGATAATATGACACTTGACAGATTCACGGAGGCGTTCTGAAAGCAATAGCGGCATAAAGCGGCCATTGGAATATTTCGATTTAGGCCGTAGCGATCGCAAAGGCAAAGAATTCCATTTGTATTCTTATGGACGCTCACACACATATGTCAAAACTTGTCGTTCACATGCGAATGCTTTTCCTACGCACACAGTTGAGTGAAAAATTGGCATATTATGCATTTTAAATTAGTTTTTATTCTATAACTCTGAAAGATATTTTATTTCTCTATCTTTTGCTATCAACTGTTGCAAAAAGTTAAGTAATAACGAAGATGTTGGTCAAAATTAAAACTTCACGCTCACACTCGCATTGAAGTGTATACCAGGCTTAATGAATGGATGTTCTGTTTACGTTCTTTGTAACGAGTTGTCCCTTCTTATAAACTTACCTTCTTTGGCATAACTTAACTACTACTCAAATCGTCCAACTGCTTGGCGCGTTTATGGAGAATTTCGTTAAGTAGGTTGGTCGACTGATTGGCCGATAAATCAATGCGTGTGTAGGGCTTTTCAGTTGTGGACGCAAAATCTCATAGGTGCTGCCAAGTTCTAAAATTCGTACAAATTTATCGAAAGTTAACGCCACCTCTTTCTTTTGCTTCCGGCTGTCACTTTGCTCGTTTGCTACACGTGAAATTTTCGCGAAAAATCTTCAATTTTTACGAAAAAATATGGATAAACCAGTTGTGTGGGCTCGTGTCATGAAAGTTCTGGGACGTACTGGTTCTCAGGGCCAATGTACACAGGTGAAAGTTGAATTCATCGGTGAACAAAACCGTCAAATCATCCGCAACGTCAAAGGACCCGTCCGTGAAGGTGATATTTTGACCCTGCTGGAATCTGAACGTGAAGCTAGAAGACTTCGCTAGTCGAGCAAGGAATGTGATGTGAGATCGTTTGTTCATTTATTAGTTGGTGAGTTATTTCAAAGATTATCCAAACTCCATTACAATGTACTAATAAGTATTGTTTTCTGATTACAGCTATATATGCGATCTTGTCGGATGAAATGCTCTTCAATGAGATATTAATTACATACTTGAAGATGAATAAACAGGTCTTTTAGTATAAAACTGTATTTTTGTTTCAAAAATATGTGGCCTATATTTATGACGAAAGAATAGATTAACATACTGACCGTAATTAAGACTGTAAACAGAACTTAAGAAAGAAATATTCCGCATACAATTTTGTTGATGCCGAAAGATAGCAACTGCAATTTCCTATTATTGGCACGTCGGCTTTGGACGTAAAAACTTGCAATAGCTTAGACCTGTAAGTAAATATTCCTCGAAGTCTTCAGACGGCTCCAGTGATGCTTTATATTCCTCTAGAACTAACAAATCCAGCGGATC
>NW_016209677.1:0-1944 GCF_001687245.7 Rhagoletis zephyria
GGTTAGACGCCAAACTAAGTCATTTGTACATTTTTAACATCTCACATCGAATAAAATCCATTGCAAAAAATCACTTTTGTTTTTAAATTTTATTTATTCATTTTACAACTTCCATTGTTGTTTTACCAATTCCAGTTGTCCGTTAACGGTCAGCGTACAGACAGTGGTTCATTAATCTTACCCTTGCTAATTGCTGATGATTATTGGCTGCCCATTGAATGCCATTTGAGTGAGTGTGTTGCGCCTGTGCTGGGCAAGCATTTTGCAGGCAGCAAGTGCCCCTGGCAGCTCTATTGCCGTGACACTGAAACTGGCCACTGTCTCTAATTGCTTGTTCGTGCGTCAGAAAAGACAATCCAGAAGAAGGCGCTGCAATTTTTCTCTAACACACTGCCACTGTGAACTGATTCAGCCTTGTTCTTGAAAACGACAACAACAAGAGAAAAGTAGCCACCAGTGTTCACTGTGTGTTCATTTTTGTCTCTGTCAATCTGGGAATACTCAAGTTCAGCAGTAGCAGTTTGCTAGTATTAATGCTTCTGTTTTCCAAAATATCTTTCTCTGCAACCGGCAAATAGTCAGACAACAAACATTTAACACCAATTAATTAGCATTTTAAAGACTCAAATTACCGCACTGGCCACACTGTTTGACTGGTCAAAAGTCATTTGGTGGATAATTGCAGCTATTAGACGATAGGCACTTTTTGAGCAGAGGCACAAATTCCAGTCAAACGATCACCTTTTCATAAAAGACCGGTCTAGANTTTTCTCTGCAACCGGCAAATAGTCAGACAACAAACATTTAACACCAATTAATTAGCATTTTAAAAACTCAAATTACCGCACTGGGCACACTGTTTGACTGGTTAAAAGTCATTTGGTGGATAATTGCAGCTATTAGACGATAGGCACTTTTTGAGCAGGGGCACAAATTCCAGTCAAACGATCACCTTTTCATAAAAGACCGGTCTAGACAAAAGTGAGAAACAATTAGACAAAAATATGTCTACTCAAGTCATGATCAGGATGCAAAGACACATGCACGAGCATTTTTCGAATCAATTCATTGCTGGAAAACAATAGTGCATGCAAAACAAACAAAACTTTTGACATTGCACCAAATGCGTAGATAGTTTTGAAAATATAATCAAAAGTAAAACAAACAAAAAAACGATTAATTGAATTTATGCATTTTTGTTGTCTGTTTATTTTATTAAAAAACAACATTTTTATTGTTGTTTTGTTTAATTGAAATAAAGTTGCCAATGTCCGGTTATTCTTTTTGCTGCACCGGGTTGTGAAAATTAAGCGGATAAAACCTTTAAAACTACAAATTACGTTCATTTTTGCCGGCTTTCAGTAAAACTAGTCAAAAGATACCACAAACTACTATCACAAGTATTTATTGCTTTCAGGTAATTTCAAACAGTTTAATCATATAAGATACAAATTAATAGCAAAATTTTTTTTAAATAGCAGTCATAATTTGTGGTTGTTGAAAAGGAAGAAACAAGTAGAAAAACAAGTAAAAATTAAATCAATTGGCCAATTATGCAACTTCTATTGTGCAAAAATAGTGGTCCCAAACGTAGCCAATAAGGTGATGGATGCACAGGGCATTTGGCCGATTACAGTACTGGTTGCAATGTCCGCTGGTGGCAAAGCATTTAAAGTCTATTTAGTCTTCATTTGTCATGTTTTTCAAGACACATCAACCAGTGGCGCACCTCAAACTTCTCAAACAGACTCACAGTGCCGTTTTCAGTATTGTTGGTGCACTCATTTGGCAGCACAACATACTTGACCCCTCTGGAGCTTTAATTGCAATCATCATAATAAATAATAATAAATTATAAATTTTGAAATCTCAAACTTGAGACACTTGAGCTATAGGCACAATTAGCATTTAAAAAACACCTATATTTATTACTGACCAGATTTA
>NW_016209678.1:0-1944 GCF_001687245.7 Rhagoletis zephyria
TCCTTAATATATTTTAACTACATTGCATTTGGGTATGGAGAGGCAACTATCTGGAGGTATTTTACATAAAAAATTTACTAAGTATTGCCCGGTTTGTAGTTGCAGTTAAAGAAAACACATGAAAAGGCACGATTTTTTTTAAATTCGAAAAAATGCAAATATTTCAAAAACGGTGACACTTTTACCTGAAAATTTTTTGTTTATCAGTGAGCTGACCCCCCCACCTACCTTCCCCTAAAGTTTGGCATGTTACTTCTGGGACACCCTGTATATATTGCATTTGTGTAGAACAATGATACGCACCCATTTTGAATTTATCGCCAAATATACGATAAAGTTTCTAGGATAGATTCATTATAGAACCGGATCATTGTGGCAGCCAGGGAGTGAAAAGGAAAAAGTTCTTCAAACTAGGGATGTCGGAAAAATATCGATTCATCAAAAATATCGTGGTTTGGTTCGATGCATCGAAAGTTTTCCACTCGATGTATAAATAGTCGATGTATCGATGCATCGATGTTTTTGAAAACTGACATCTCTAGTAGATTGAACCGTCATTTCAGTTTTTCAATAGTACAAAAAAGAGAAGTGATTTTTACCAACAAATTGTAATGGCTCCAAATAGTTCCGCTAGAAAAATAATTATCTCAGTTGCAGTAATTTATTTCAAACTTTGTACAATTGTTCTAATATCATATTTTGTGTTGAAATGTTAACTGGGAAATCCTATGCAAATCGAGGCATCGATGTATGCCCTTCGATACATCGAAAAATATCGATGTACATTTCTATGCATCGAATCAAATAAAAACATCGATGTATTTTTGCCACTGACATCCCTACTTTAAATTTATTTCGTTTTACGATTAGCCGTGCTCCAAGAGAATTTCGTTTTCTTGGGAACCAGCGTTAACATCGATAATAATGTCAGCATGGAAATCCAACGCAGAATCACACTTGCCAACAAGTGCTACTTTGGACTGAGTGGGCAATTCAGTGGTGCGATTCACTATGCGATTTTAACAACTGTTGTTATTGGTAAGTCAGCTAAACAGCCTAACAACTTTCGTTAGGGCCAAATCATCTGTTGTCGTTAACGATAACATAGGCCGCTAATTTGACGACGTCTAAATTGGTGTTGTTAATAAAACATAAAAAGTACGTTCAACGATTTTTTCGTATGGAAAAAGCACCGCTAGAAAAAAAAATATCAAAAATCAAACGATTTTTCAGCAACATCAAGCTTGCACTTTATTGTACTAAAATTTAATGGGCTACAAAACTGCATACATAATTTTTTTATTATTCTGATAAAAAACTTGAAGTTTTACGAAAGTTTGTTGAACTTTGTTTAAATCTTACACAAGGTTTGAAACTAGAGTTTTTGTGGTTTTAGGTGCAGAATACACAATTAAAAACAAGTAATATAAATTAAGCCGCTGTGGTGTAGTAGTAAGCAGTGCGCGCTTTCACTCATCACCACCTGGGTTCAAGCCCTGGTCAAAGCAAAATCGCAAAAAAATATAGAAAAAAAAGGTTTTTATTAACAGCGGCCGCCTCTGGGCAGGCTATTGCAAACCTCCGAGTGCATTTCTGCCATGAAAAACAGCTTCTCATAAAAATACAATCGCTGTTCGGAGTCGGCGTAAAACTGTAGGTCCCTCCGCTTTGTGTGACAACATCAAGGGGCACGCCACAAGTCGGAGGAGAAGCTTGGCCAAACCCCAACATAAGTGTAAGCGCCAATCTATCATCATCATCATTATCAATATAAATTAAATAACAAAAAAAATAATAATTTGTTAAAACTTGTCTATATGTGTTCCGGTTATAATTTTCCAATAGGGCGTAAAGCAAATATGGAATACTGGAAGTTGAAAGGTGATAAGCCTATCTTTTTAATCTTACAGGAACTGAATACGCCTTGAATTTAAAGGAATTTAA
>NW_016209679.1:0-1944 GCF_001687245.7 Rhagoletis zephyria
GGCACTGAGAATCAGCAGGGCAAGCAGCAGGTGATCAGCAACATCAACGCCTGTCAGTCGATCGCCGAGGCGGTGCGCACCACTCTAGGCCCGCGCGGCATGGACAAGATGATCGTTGACGCGAAGGGCGACGTGACCATCTCCAATGACGGCGCCACCATTCTCAAGAAGCTCGACATTGTCCACCCGGGCGCAAAGACGCTGGTCGACATTGCTCGATCGCAGGACGATGAGGCAAGTGCATGGCGTTGTTCTTTTGTTTTCTTAAAAGTGTGCTAATAATCTTTTAACCGTAGGTGGGCGATGGCACCACCAGTGTCACCCTGATTGCCGCCGAGTTCCTCAAGCAGGTGAAGCCCTACGTCGAGGAGGGCGTTCACGCACAGGTCATCATTCGCAGCTTCCGCAAGGGCCTTCAGCTGGCGCTGCAGAAGCTCGCCGACCTCTCGATCAAGTTCACCGAGAGCGACCCGGCGAAGAAGCGCGACCTGCTGGAGAAGTGCGCCCTCACCTCGCTTAGCTCCAAGATCGTCTCGCAGCAGAAGAGCTTCTTCGCAAAGATGGTCGTCGACGCAGTATTACAGCTGGACGAGCTGCTGCCGCTGAACATGATCGGCATCAAGAAGGAGCAGGGCGGCGCCCTGGAGGAGTCGCTGCTCGTCTCTGGCGTCGCCTTCAAGAAGACTTTCTCCTATGCAGGCTTTGAGATGCAGCCGAAGAAGTACTCCAACCCGAAGATTGCCATGCTCAACATTGAGCTGGAGCTGAAGGCGGAGAAGGACAATGCGGAGATTCGCGTCGCTTCGGTGGAGGAGTACCAGAAGGTGGTGGACGCCGAGTGGAACATCCTCTACGACAAGCTGGAGAAGATCTACAAGTCAGGCGCCAAGGTGGTCCTCTCGAAGCTGCCCATTGGCGACGTGGCAACGCAGTACTTTGCCGACCGGGACATGTTCTGCGCCGGGCGGGTGGTCGAGGAGGACCTGCGCCGAACGATGCAGGCCTGCGGCGGCGCCATTCTCACCACCGTCTCCGACCTGGTGGACGCCAATCTGGGCAGCTGTGAGTTCTTTGAGGAGCTGCAAGTGGGCAAGGAGCGGTAAGGGATTGCTGTTGTTGGAGTATCTTTGGGGTTTCTATTTAACACCTCTTCCTCTTTCTCCTCAGATACAATNTCTTTGAGGAGCTGCAAGTGGGCAAGGAGCGGTAAGGGATTGCTGTTGTTGGAGTATCTTTGGGGTTTCTATTTAACACCTCTTCCTCTTTCTCCTCAGATACAATTTCTTCAAGGGCTGCCCCAACTCGAAGACGGTGACGATCATCCTGCGCGGCGGCGCCGAGCAGTTCATCGAGGAGACGGAGCGCTCCCTGCACGACGCCATCATGATCGTCCGCCGGGCGCTGAAGAACGACTCGATCGTCGCCGGCGGCGGCGCCATCGAGATGGAGCTCTCGAAGTACCTGCGCGACTACGCGCGGACCATCGCCGGCAAGGACCAGCTGATCATCGCCTCGATGGCCAAGTCGCTGGAGGTGATCCCCCGGCAGCTGTGCGACAATGCCGGCTTTGACTCGATCAACCTGCTGAACAAGCTGCGACAGAAGCACGCCGAGGCGGAGGACGGCAAGTGGTTCGGCATTGACGTGCGCAGCGAGGACATCAGCGACAACTACGAGGCCTGCGTCTGGGAGCCCAGCGTGGTGAAGCGGAACGCGCTGACGGCCGCCACCGAGGCCGCCTGTCTCATTCTCTCGGTGGACGAGACGATCAAGGCGCCCAAGTCGCAGCAGGAGATGTCGCAGGCGCAGCAGAGAATTGGAATGTAAAGAGGGCGGTGAGGAGTGGGTGGGTGTGTGTGTGCTTACCTTGG
This sequence comes from Rhagoletis zephyria, assembly GCF_001687245.7. Lineage (NCBI taxonomy): Eukaryota > Metazoa > Arthropoda > Insecta > Diptera > Tephritidae > Rhagoletis > Rhagoletis zephyria. Next base: position 1,872 of record NW_016209679.1, read on the forward strand.
CAACCCACACACCACCCCCAGCGGGCGTCACCATTTGATACTGCGGCCTAATACTAAATTATTCTGTTCTGCG
>NW_016209681.1:0-1944 GCF_001687245.7 Rhagoletis zephyria
CGAGCCGCAACCACAAGCGCAACCTCATCCTCATCCTCAGGTGTTGCAACCAAGCGACAAAATGTGGTTAACACCGCCGCGCCCCGCCGACTTTTAGGATTCGTGTTGGCCGTTTCGCCTCTTTCAGGATTCTTGTCTTTCTCCTTTTTATTTTTTTTTTTTTCTTGTGGATTTGGATAAACTCTACTAATGCGTTGAGTTTGTTTACGTTTTCCAAGAATCGAGAAAAGTTACACTTTAACACCCTGCAACCGATAAAAATTGAGGCGGTACGACAATGACTGTGTGGCTATACTATCCACGTACATCATAGCTTGTTTGTGTCATTCGCGCGCGCGCTTGCAACGCTTGCAACCACAAATGCAGCCTACATCGTTGACGTACAATTGTTGCATTGAATGAAATGAAGGCGGACAGCGGTGGCAAGGTGTCATTACTTAAATGTAAAAAAATAAAAATAAAAATTAAAAAAAAATACAATAAGCGAAGCGAGCGAGAAAAAGCAAAGCGCCGACACACGCATATCGCCCTTACTCAGTCGAAGATACATCGGTCGACCGCTTCGTTACGATCTGAATCTGAATCGAATCTAATTGTACTAATGGGCCAAAATTCCAGCGAAAAACAAAAAACGCACACAGGCCAAAAAGAAAGCAACACAATTGGCTGGGTGTAAGGTATTTATATGCGGTCAAACAATTAGAATTGCTGCAGGATTAAATCGCAAAATAATGGTGTGTAACCAATACAAATCCTTAGCGCACAAAATTGCGGCGTTCAAAATTGGTAAAAGTGGCGGCTGGACAATGACAAAGTAGGCGAAATTGAAAAGGCAATGTGTTGTTTGGAAGTGCAAAAGAAATGTGTTAAATTGTGCAGATAGTCAAACACACACATACAAATTCACACTCAGTCGCATTGCTTGATCAGTATCTTTGTAAAATTGTTGCTTCTAATTTTTTCCATTTACTGCGACCTGTGACACACTTGGACCGCTGAAGGAATGATCAAAGGATATTTGTAGCTTGCTTTGACATCTTTTGGTTTTCTTCTAAGCGCTTTTGTTTTTTTATGTCCGTGACAATAAGATTTTCAAGATTTGGTGCTGAGCCGTAATTATAAACGATGCTTACAAGATCTTCAGATCGAAAGATATTTAAGTGGTCATTTAGCCAGCAAGTAAGCGAATGCGATTATGTGCTTTAAATGCGATTTAGATTTGATTTTAGATAAGACAAATTTAAAAAAAATGGATTTCATGGAAGAAATTTCGAATAAAATAAAACTTAGATTTTTTTTTGCACCGGACAGTAATCCCCTCTTAGTTAATAAATATTTTTAAACATAGTTGAGGAACAAATTTCTGTTGCTCCAATACCAGCTGTCAATGGATTGTTATGAAGCACCGTTATTGAAATATGGATTCATCAATGCAACCCGAGTGCAACGTGTCTATACGCAAAAAAAAAAAACAGCGTAGCAGCGAGAGAGGGGTCAGAGAGGGTCTCATAGACCCGAAAGGTTATGGCGACCGTGTTTTGGGAGAAACGTGGAATTAAACCTGACGACTATTTGGAGAAGAAGCATAAACGATTTCTTTTTTTGTGATAAAGCGGCCGTTAGTAAAGCGGTCGCCCCTCGGCAGGCAAAACCTCAGAGTATAGCTACTCATAAAAATACAAATGCCTTTCGCGTTATCAAAAGTAAAATGGTAGTTTTTTAATGTATTTCAAATATCTGTGGTTTTATTATTATTTTTTCCTAGTGACAATTCACAAATCACTCATTTACTTCAATAATGTCATAACTCAAAAAAGCAAAACTCGTCGTAACTCCTGTCGTAAAAATTAATTCATACTTTGTCCTAGTGAGTTACTTGTAACACTGGATATAGCTAGAAGAAGAGGTAGCGGTAATTTCTGCATACTCAACTCAATATTTGCA
>NW_016209682.1:0-1944 GCF_001687245.7 Rhagoletis zephyria
GCCAAAATCGCTTAGGTGGTTACAGCGCCAAAAAAGAAGAAGAAGAAGACTTTGTATTTGAGTCTCTCGTAAAGCTGTATTGAGTGTTTACACGCCTCTAGCGAGAATTTTGTCTAAATCTCGCGTTGTTTCTCTACCGTGTACACTTAGCTTAAAGGCGACGAACCCCTTGAAATGGGCGTGGCAATTGCAGAACTAAAATTAGAAAAACGCAGATTTTATTGCAGATTTCGGCAGAATATCGTTTCGTTAACAATATTTGTTCCAAAACTTTTTTAATCCATATACATATTCTGGCGAAATCCAAAATAAAGTCTAAATTTTTGAACTTTGGTTTTAATATAGCCATGCCCATTTCTAGAATATTCTTTGATTGAAAAAGTTGTGGACCAAATGTTGTTAACGAAGCGATACTCTGCCAAAATCCGCAATAAAATTTGCGTTTTTCAAGCTTTAGTCGTACAATTGCCACGCCCATTTCTAGGGATTTGTCGCTTTAAAGAAAAATCTTACCGTACAAATATTATACCGGTACAGGTATTCTATCGAAATCTACTACAAAACTTAAATTCTTGCAATATAAGTTTTCGGAAACAAATTACAAAAAATTTTTGATTCTCACAAAATAAACCATCTCGTCATAAAGAAAAACATTTTAAAAATAGTTCTTGAAAAACCCCCATTTTTTTACCACGTTTTTTATAGAGAATTAAACAGGAATTACGATGGTATAATTTTAAATCCCTAAACTACTTGNACTTAAATTCTTGCAATATAAGTTTTCGGAAACAAATTACAAAAAATTTTTGATTCTCACAAAATAAACCATCTCGTCATAAAGAAAAACATTTTAAAAATAGTTCTTGAAAAACCCCCATTTTTTTACCACGTTTTTTATAGAGAATTAAACAGGAATTACGATGGTATAATTTTAAATCCCTAAACTACTTGTCAACTTCAAAAAGTTCTACTGTTAATAGCTAAGTTAGCTTTAGGACAATCTTAAACCCGTTTCTTTAGCTTTTAAACGGCGTTAAGTTGAAGTCTCTACGATGAGCAGAACCCGAGATATAATGATTTGAAGAAGTACATGATTAGTCAGAATCACGAAAAAATTCAATCTTTGACAGATCATATCTCCAAAAAAAGGCGAAAAAAATTCCTCGAACACGTGTTAGCTTATTTCATGCATAGAACCCATAAAAATGATCAGTCCAGCGCCTTCGCCTTGACCTGCAGGCTGTGCCGGAGTCACAGCCGCTAAACTTAAACGTAGAATACGTGATATTATTAAGATCACATTCAAGTTAAAAACGGTACATGCAATATTCGTTTTGATTATATTGAACTGAATTTAATAAATCAGTATTAATTGCAAAATATTAATACTTAGCAAAAGAGAAGCAGATCCATATTTACTTCAATCATATTTACCATCAGCTTATAAATAGATATATGTCATGGCCAGGGAACGGATTTTATGGAAATTGCCTTTTTTTCTGCTAAAGAGGCGAGGGTTGACCCATGCCCTTATGGGGTCATGAGTTCAGAGCCGACCAGTGCAAAGACGGGAGTCATCTCAACCGCACCTACACCACCAACTAAACGGCGACGGGAATTGGAACGTACCCTGAGGCCTGCCAGGGTTTTAACGGGACGGGGGCAGTTGCGGCATTAGCCCACCAGCCATTTCTGCTGAGTGTCACCCCAGCATACTCAGGTGGTAGAATACCACAACCACCAGCTCAGGGATCGACAAATCCAAAACGTTTTCAGAATCGTAGTCAGAGGACGAAGCCAGGGTCATTACCGTTCAGGTTAAGAGGCCGTGGAGACCGCAGGCCATTTGGTGTTACCCAGGGTGCACCACGCGGAGGCGACCTGCTCTACACCCCAACCAGGGAAAGCTAAATCGTGGACATTCTTAATCGAATACACTCTATC
>NW_016209683.1:0-1944 GCF_001687245.7 Rhagoletis zephyria
TTTCCCCAAAGAATTCCTAAAACCACGACAGTTGCACCATACACACATGCACACAAACAAAAAAACCTTATCATATCTTTCTTTAAAAACACGCAAAACTGATAAAATAAGATATTTGCAAAGCTAGAAGAAAATCAAATAAGTGCGGCATTTGAAAGAACAAGCATTTTGCGCTTGGCTAAAATAATCTACTAACTCGAAAAAATTTAAACGAGAAAATGCGAGAAAAACGGTTTTAAGGTTTAAGTACTTCATTTAACATAGTACCTAAATAAATAACAATGACAATGGTACAAACCTGAAATTTAATCTTGAGGAATAAATTTGCTTTTTGATTTTGTACTTTGTTAAAGAGTTATTCCTTGTTATAATTGTAAGGTTACAGGGCAAATGAATCTTTTTATGATGAACGATTGGCAGATACCTATCATTCAGGTTGGTTATGCAATTTGTTTCCAAGTGAATTTCAACCTCCACTCAATTTGAATTCAAAGTGACTTTCAATATTCAAGAACGGCTGAAAGACATATCTTTTTTGCATATCTAATTAAACAATTTTTTTTTTTTTTTNTTCAATTTGAATTCAAAGTGACTTTCAATATTCAAGAACGGCTGAAAGACATATCTTTTTTGCATATCTAATTAAACAATTTTTTATTTTTGAATTATGACGATCTTCTAGCAAATGAGGGATATGAATATTGATACATAGGTACAAGCATGTGTTCATCAGCTTTGCGTGAAATCGCATTACGCGGCANAATATTGATACGTAGGTACAAGCATGTGTTCATCAGCTTTGCGTGAAATCGCATTACGCGGCAAGACACTTTCCCTAAGTGCCTACCTTAGCTTTTGTAATTTTTAAATTACTCAGCTGACCAAGAAGGTCTTATCAAATAAAATGGAAATATGGATTTCTCTGATGAAATTTATGTACATACATATGTTACAATTGCAAATTAACGTAGAATGCTTAAACTCGTTTTCGCTGTAGCAAACGTACTTTTTAAAAATATGGGAGTGTCTATTTACACGCGCCACGGTAACTTTTACCGTGGATCCACGGTAAAAAATACCGTGGATCTACGGTAAAATTACCGTGGATCTACGGTAAAAATTACCGTGGATCNGAGATATGAATATTGATACGTAGGTACAAGCATGTGTTCATCAGCTTTGCGTGAAATCGCATTACGCGGCAAGACACTTTCCCTAAGTGCCTACCTTAGCTTTTGTAATTTTTAAATTACTCAGCTGACCAAGAAGGTCTTATCAAATAAAATGGAAATATGGATTTCTCTGATGAAATTTATGTACATACATATGTTACAATTGCAAATTAACGTAGAATGCTTAAACTCGTTTTCGCTGTAGCAAACGTACTTTTTAAAAATATACCCCGTACAGTATTTTTTTAAGCATGCAAAAATTTACTCGGTCACATGTTATCTAGTCTATAGTATTCAATTTTAAGTTTATTTTTCATGTTAATAAGAGAAATGCATATTTTTAACAATACCTTCGAAAAATACTTGTGACAAACCAGTTTTAAACAACCAAATTTAAAAACTCAGGCTATTTTTGTTCACTATCCTATTATCGACTTTTCTATTTTTATGTTTTGTCTAACCACAATCTCGGCTTTGTTATTGCCGTCTTGTTTTTTATAATTTTTTGTTTGTTTTTGCTTACCTTGAGGCATCGTCAACTGCCTCCGGCTTAACTGCGTTGACAAATTTGGCTTCTGCTTCATTTTTGTCCACGTCGACTCCAACTTCGCTGCTCGAGCTGTTGTTATCTTCAATGTGTAGCTGTCGCATCAAGGCTACATTATCCAATTTTCCTAAATTTATTCTAGATCGCAATCTTCTTGTTCGTTGCTCTGCCATTTCTTTATATTTTTGGTTGGTTTGCAAACTTAATTGACACTTTTAATGCAAT
>NW_016209684.1:0-1943 GCF_001687245.7 Rhagoletis zephyria
CCGATGTGTTGCGTGCGCCTTGATGTTGTCACACAAAGGGGAGGGATCTGCAGTTTTACGGCGTTTTTCAAATACTATATGTAATACTCCTATATTGACAGTAACAGCTGGTGTTTAGGCGCGACTGCTAACACCAGGCGCCTTAATGCATGCTATGAACTGCTGCATGTGCAAAAATGCCCTTCATTAGTTTAATGAAATTTTTGCACATGCACTTCTTAACTGCCTTGTAATAAAACTTTCCTAAGTAATAATTTGATGTCAGTTCAAAGTATGCTCGGCCTAGTCTGATGTATCCTCCGGACACTGCTTCCGGAGCATTTTGCGAACTCTGCATGGCTTACAACCATCCAGGGGTGGTAAACGAACTTTATACCATTGGCCACAATGCCTACCCACCTTTTTTGAACCAATAAATATTTTTTTTTATATATGTACATACATACATGCAAACATACTGGTCACCCCTCTCACTGAGTTATTCAGCTGGCACTGTCCGAAAACATTAGAGTACAGATATATAAATAAACACGTATGCAACACATATACAAGAACGGTACTAGACTGTCTCGTTTTGATTTCGGAATGCTTACCCATCACTGTTGCCAGAACCTTTTGGGCCACCCGGCTATATTGACAAAAAAAACGGCTAAAATGTTTCAACCAAAAATCACTTGTTTCATATAAAGAAATCGCAAGTAGAAAGACTAGTAAAATCATTAATTTTTTTTTAGTTAATAAAAGTTATACGTAGCAAAGCTTTACACCGCTCGTCAAATAAATCACCAAAACAGAGACTGGTAAATTCATTAAAAGTTATATTTGTTTAAAAAAAGAAATTGTCCTTATACATACATCAGAAGTCATGTTTGTATTACCTTAATATAAAAAAGAGATCTATTACTAACTTATGGCCATTTATTTTTCATTGAAAAATGTTGCATTACATTGTAACATTTTTTTCATCCTAAAAAATGGCTATACATATTAGTATAAAGTATTTTGCTTACTCGGAGGACAATATTTTGATAAATGAACACGTGAGGCTGTGAAACGGCTGAAGAAAACAGGCCAACATTATTTCGAAAAAAGAAAACGCCATTAATTTATATCGAATAAGCTGGTCGCTGGCACTATGATACAATTAATTAGTCTGTTCGACAAGCTGATAACACAGGTTTACAAAAAAAAAAGTGAATGTATATTAAACCAAACCTATATATCCCTAAGTTATTCGACATGCTGAATGCGAATCCGAGCTCCGTTAGCCTTCATCACGTCAGGTTCGTGGTCACTTAAAGGTCAAGTAGGGAAAAATTCATTGGATTCTTTTATAAAGGTGTTATTTTTTCCATACAAAGCATGTTCTAAATTTTTTTTTCTATGAGGAACACCGTCAACAAAAAATTGTCAATAATCAACGGTAAGTGCCAGCTACCTTAAATTTGCACTTTACTATACTAGAATTTTAAATTCAAAAAATGCAGAATTTTCATTTTTTTGTATAAAATATGAAATTAATTATGACTTATATGGTGTTTGTAAGTAATCAGCTATACTTTCATAAAAAAAAAAATAATAATAAAATAATAATGTCGCGTTCCAGTTCATATAAAATACAAAGCATTGAAATCATCCCAGTATTTTTAAGACTTTTCGGATTAGAGAAAATTCCTTAAATTTTATATACTCCGAGATGAAAATTTTCTCCGAGATAAGGCTAGCAGTTTCTAATAGATTTTAGGTCGCAAAATTTGTAAAAATGGAAGCTTGAGCTTAAAGTGAGGACCTTTTACAGATCCTTTTTTCATACCGCTCTCACTCAGCTGATTAGATTTACATGAAATCTGAGACCAAACTCACAGTAAAAAGCTTACAATCTTACTTGGAGCTACTGTCATACATACCTGTTACTAGCCTGTTCAAAGGGCTTGCTTCAAAAA
>NW_016209685.1:0-1943 GCF_001687245.7 Rhagoletis zephyria
GGTCCAATACCCAGAAAAAAAGTTGATTTTGCCGTACAGTGTAATGAAACACATGCAATATAAAACATATCTATAACAAACGNACGGAGAAATTACTTTTTTACCTATGACTCAATCTCTTAAAAAAAATTGCTTTGGTCCAATACCCAGAAAAAAAGTTGATTTTGCCGTACAGTGTAATGAAACACATGCAATATAAAACATATCTATAACAAACGCGTTACCTTTTACATTGTGAGTTAGCTATTTGTCCATATTTTGTTACACTATCCGCACGAGTATTATAAAAAATTTCACGCGCATCAACATAGATATGGTACATAATGGCCACACAACAACAATTTTTGATTCGTTTTTATTTGCCTATATTTCGACTTCAGTCTGAAGTCATCATCAGGACTGAAAAAATACATTATTACCATTACACATATTAATACATGTGTACGTATAAACATACTTAAACAAGTACAACTTACACATCTGGCTATGTTTGATCGACTGAAACAGATGAGCGAAAAACAATATTTAAACAAGCAAATTGGTGACAGTAGAAGTAGAAGTTGTACTTGTTTATGTTTATACGCACATTAGAGCGGGTCGAAAATTTAATGTTTCTCAAATCCTTTGGTAATAGTGAAATTATATTGTATATTATATATATTAGATTAGGGTTGTGGTGGGGTGATAAGCTACTGCTTTTACATCACGATAAAAATCCACCGGAAAACGGACCAACAAGGGGGGGAGACGGGCAACGCCTCAGCGGACCCGCTCCTCCCGACAACTCTACCGACGAAGGGGCCAACAAAACAGGCAGTTCCTCGAGCGGACCTGGTGCCTCCGAGTCGGCATCGGTGGCAGACAGCGCGGGGACCACAGGAAACACCACGACTGGACCTGGGGACTTATCAACTGGTGTACCCGATACCGCGTCAGATACTAAGAGCGACACGGGACACGTCACAGTCCTTGCCACCGCCAAACGGGAGGAGCTCGAAGTGGTGGACATCACCGACCCTGAGGATGGTGAGGTTCCTACAAATTAATCTGCACCATTCCAAGGTAGCTTCGGCTGCCCTTCTTCTTCGCCTCAGCGAAGAAGCTTAGGACTTCATTCCAGTCCAAGAGCCTTGAAACAAGATTCGCGGACTGAACTCGGATGCCTACCTGGTGGTAGTAGCTCCAGTAGCAGGTAGGATCAGAGCTTAGATTCTGCAACAACATAGAATGGAACTTTGAAGCCAACAGGTTGAGGAAAGTTCTCTCGAAGCCTCGTCAACTTTATCCAGAAGCCTAGCGGTGACTGAACGACATCATGTAACGAAATGCTGGAGGTCCTTATGAGCACTCACTTCCCGGGCTGCTCGGACGACACCTCCGGTCCTACGACCTACTTGCCNTCCTTCTTAAAACTCTAGAGGCTCAGCGACAAATATATTCGTCGGAATATTAATATTGACAACCTCACCTCGAATCAGCATGCATATTCCAAGGGGAAAGCCGTGGAGACCGCACTCCATGAAATCGTAGCGATTGAAAAAGGATTGGCCTTAAACGAATACACGATCGGAGTTTTCTCGATATCGAGGGTGCTTTCAACAAAAGTCTACCCGAAGGGTATTGTTAACTCCCTTCTCATGGCAGGGTGCAGCGGGGTCTGGTGGATTTTGTTGAGCTCCTTCTCGGAAAGAGAACTATTCTATCAGAGCTGGGGTTGGTTCCTTTACAAAGTATGTGACCAGAGGCACCCCCAAGGTGGCGTCCTCTCCCCTCTACTCTGGAATGTAACAGTGAACACCTTACTTCTAAGCCTAAAGAGCACCGGTTGTCAAGTCATAGCGTACGCCGATGACAAAGAAATCGTGGCAACGGGCAAACATCTTCAGGTCCTGATTGAGTTATTGCAAAACGCACTCGGTCTGGTAAACATCTGGTCCAAGGAA
>NW_016209686.1:0-1943 GCF_001687245.7 Rhagoletis zephyria
CTGCTGCTGGCGGTGGCTATTTTTAGATCCGGTCCGCTCTCTATTGTATTCCCAAATTCTCTTTTGCAAAGACGTATTTGGCCTAACAATCAAATGTATAGTAGAGAATGTATAGGGGAAGTAAGAAGAAAAAGAGGCATTCGAGGAATTAGCGAGGGGATCACGCTGGAGAGACAGAAAAACAGAGAGGGCTCTGTGTGTGTGTGATTTAAGAAGATTGAACTTTCACAAAAATATATTGCTAGTGCTGCTGCTGATGTTTCCCAGAAATGCCAATCTGCTGGTGGTAAAAGTTCAAAGTGCTTTACAGCAAACAGAAAAAAATTGTCACTGCTGCGCAGTTGTACAATGTCACTCATTCCTTTTCTTTTGCTCTTATTTTTTTTCAAATCACCTGCAGGTGAACAAACCAAAAACAAAACAAGTCAAGATGATGGTGAGCTGTACTGCACTTGCACCAAAAGAAAATTCCATTCCTCCAATTTCAATCATAATTATGATCATAATCACCACTGCCATGAGCATGTGAGTAGGACATGTCCTCCTCGCTAATGACATTTTTATTATTGCCACTAGTGCACATGTTTTCATGTCAGCGTTCGTACATCACTTTTTCAACTTTTTCTTCCTTTTCTCTTCCTTCTCCTCCGCCTCCTTCTCCTCTGCACAAGATTCTTTCTGACGCTCTGTGGCATGTGTTGTTGTTGCTAGGAGCTAGGAAAAATGTTCATTCAGCTGCCCAGCCCGATTCTCTGTTGCTGCTGATTACCTCTGAGAAAAGGCGGAGAAGAAGAAGCAAAAGAAGTTCATCTTACGTACACACACTTTGAGTATCATGGCACTCTCTTTGGGAGAGAATGAGAGCGGTGGCAACGAAAGGCGAGCAGGCAAGCAAGCAATTCCAAGTTAGCGTTTTTCTTCCCTCTTTCACCGAAAATCAAGCACTCTTTTGCTGAGGGTTTCGGGTGAATCAATGGAGAGAGAAGAGGCTGGAGATGCTAAGAAATTCTGCTTTGCCAGAGATTGCACTAGTCGCTAAGGGCTCTCTTTCTCTCTTTCTGTTTACTACTGCTAACAATAATAGCAAGAACCGAATCGGTGCAGCAATTAGTCTGATGACCAATTCGCCAAGATTTGAATGCACCAAGATTTTCCTTGGTGCATTTAGGCCGGTGCTTTTAGCCAAACTTCTCTCTGCAAAAGGACTTGCTAGGACCTGAAAATTACTTAAAGTAGCGGTACATAGTACCGCTGTGGCTGTATATAACATCATCTGTGAACGGCCGCGGCGAGAGCGGCAGAACGTGCATCTTTTGTAAATAAACATCACTTCCATCCCACCTAGCTAAGCACGTGCACCACGTGTGTTATTGGTGGCAANCAACCGAATCGGTGCAGCAATTAGTCTGATGACCAATTCGCCAAGATTTGAATGCACCAAGATTTTCCTTGGTGCATTTAGGCCTTGTGCTTTTAGCCAAACTTCTCTCTGCAAAAGGACTTCCTAGGACCTGAAAATTACTTAAATTAATAGTGGCCAGTTAATTGACATTTGCTCGAACGATCTGAGCAACTGGACGTAGGCGTGAAGGCTCTTCTCGTAAGTAGTAGTGCTAAAACTGAGGAAGTGAGCTACATTTGTACATTGATACCACTGTTATTTTCCTTTGCTATTTTCGGTAAACCAATTTCATCTGCTCGAAAAGAGGAAGAAGAAGGAAAAGAATGGCAAAAGCACGCTTGCACCGAAGAGTAGGAGATAAAGACATTGTTGCTATGAGTCTTTGTTGTTGTCATGCTAGGCCGGCCAGTGCACTCGGCCTTCGCTTTCTTTCGTCCTTCCTCTTTTCAATTCAGTACCGCTGTACATTCTACAACTTTAATTCCCTTCCTTTTATCCCTTCTTTTCAATCTCATTCTCTTCCATTCTCTCTCCCCCCCCC
>NW_016209687.1:0-1943 GCF_001687245.7 Rhagoletis zephyria
AATCATAAATGCAAATTTTCAGTTACCTTTAGTCGGCATACACACACACACGTACATATACTTCCATATCCTTATGTATGAGTATATCAAGGCTGGCATTGAGTTGTGCGTGATATTGAGTTTGGACGTTAGCTGCAATTGAGCAGTGATGAAGCTGATTCGTTTACTCTTGTTTGCCGATGCCTTTCTGCAAAGGCTTCAGCATATTTTGACCACTAATTCTTGTTTCTGGTATTGTCTTGCGGCTTTTGGTTTCATGTTTTTATTAAGTGTTTGTGTTGCGTTTTCGCATTTTGCAACTCATTCTCTATGCTGCTTTGAAATTCTTGTTGTCCATCAATATTGATTGCTAACATTTTCTATGCGCATATTTAATGAAAGTGTTTTGCCTTTGACAATTTTGTTGCACAATGGCAATGCAATTACAATACGGAATTGATTGCATTACAAAAACAATTGTCGTGTATTAATTGCTAGCTTTGCTTGGTGCGCTCTTTGAAGTATTGGTAGCCTTAATTCTGTGCTATGTGGTGCAGTTGCTCTTAAGAGTGTGGCAGTAAAGGTTGCGATATGCGATTACTACACACCCCGGGTCACGGTACCTTATTCTCTTCTCAAGCTTATTCGTTTTATGGGCTTATTACAACGCTTTTATCAACTTGCAATGCTGTGTGTCCAGACCACCATTTATAGCATAAAANGCTTATTCGTTTTATGGGCTTATTACAACGCTTTTATCAACTTGCAATGCTGTGTGTCCAGACCACCATTTATAGCATAAAAGTAGCAAAGCTATTTATGGCAAATTCTAGATATCAACCTAGTCTAGATATCAACCTCGGTTTAGGCATCATATCAAGTAGATATAATGAGAAGACCCTAGATGTCGCCCCGCCAGAAAAAGTTAAATATTGCGCCTAAATATATGCACTACTTACATTAAATCTAATGCTTTGTATTCCATGCGCTCCACGTTTTTCGTTTTCATTCCCATAAATGGTTTATAATGACTTTTGCTAAAATTTCAAAATCAAAAGTTATCAAAACAAATTCAATGGGACTGAGAAATATCATTTTCTACTTTTTAGTACATTTATAAAAGCGTGGTATATTAAAGGTTTTTATTTTATTTTATTTATTTTTCTTTTGTTTATGTAATGTTTATATTTTTTTATAAAAGTCTAGCACTTTACCTAACCAGCGCCACATAAATCTACATTTCAAACTACATACAAAAATTATGAAAATTCAACAGTATTTAACAATTGCACCCAAAAATTTTAAACTGACACTGATGAGCAGTGGAGCACCATCTCCCTTTGACTTATCACCTGCGCGGAAAAGGTGGATGGTTAGAGAGATAGATTAAAATAGAGGTACGCACTGCTAACAAGAGATCCTTAGTGCCCTCAACCATTCATAGTACTTCATCCAACCGTAGAGATCCCAGAAATTTGAGGAGATCTCCAGAGGTTAGCGATTGCATAAGCTCTTCATTCCGCCAAAGTTGGCCTAGGTATCTATCCAGTCTTCTCGCAACCGTTCGCACGCGCGGTGTTGGTGTAAAGGAGTCTCCTCAGTCATTTCTCAGAAGCGACATAGGTCGTTCGATCAGATCCCTGGCCTGTTGCAGGTCAGCTCTTAGTCCGTAGTTACCCGTCATAAACCCCGTTATTATCATTAACCTCTCCACGTAAGGTTTAGCCTCACAGTAAGTATTTAGTCTGGCGTAGACGTGCGGTATTATGCCAGTGTTGATCTCTGAGTCTGTCCTCACCTTCCTGAGCTAACTATTCCTTGATTGTGCTATGTCCGATATAAGCGATTGGACGGCCGCCATACTGGCTGGCTGAGTTTAAGTAAGTTGAGTCTTATTAAATTAAATTACACCTAATGTAGCAAGCATAAATTGCATATACATACTCAGCGAAGCGGGTGACGAA
>NW_016209688.1:0-1943 GCF_001687245.7 Rhagoletis zephyria
AACAATATCGTTTGTTACATATTTATATTAAAATATTTAGTTGAACTGGTTAGTTAAATTGGTAGTGATTTTTTAAATTTTTAATAGGGCGCAACCTTCTGCAAAACTACAAGCAAAGAAATAAAGTCTTTTGAGCCAATATCGTTTGATAGCCATATTAAAATATTTCATTTAACTTGTTAGTGAATTCATAGAGAAATTTTTAACAGGTTGCAACCCCCTTCAAAAATATAAATAAAAATGATAGCCTTTAAAAACATTATCATTTGATGCCGATATTAAAATATTTCATTTAACTTGGTCGCTAAATTTATTCTAATTTTTTAACAGCTGGAAAACTTCAAAAATATAAATAAAGAAATTAAGCCCTTTAGACCAATGTCGTTTGATAGCCACATTAAAATATTTCCTTCAACTTTTTCGCAAAATTTATTGTGAGTTTTTTTTTTCAAAATATTTTTAAAATAAAGCAATCCATATTGCTTTTACCCTTTTTACCTTTTTTACAGGTGATAACCCCCATATTAATTTTTCTTTAGCAGTTGGCAACCTTCTTCAAAAATACAAGTAAAGAAACCAATATCGTTTGATAGCCATATTAATCTATATATTAATACGCTAACATAAATTTTGTCTCCGTTCGTTTGGCAATTCTACCGAACCGATTTCAAAACCAAAAACACCGTTAGAAAGGTAATTTTATGTAGATGAGGAGAGTTTTTATAGTTTCGAAATTGGTTGAAAATCGTCGTTAAAAATTTCTATATTTGAGAATGGTTGTTTTTGCAACCTCTTCAATTTGCAAATAATGATAAATATGAATGTGAAGAAATAAGTGATAACGATGAAGACAAAAAAAGAAGTCAAAAGTGAAGATAAAGACGAAAATGGAGATAAAGGCGAAAATGGAGACAATGAGAAATACATAAGAATTAAGGGAGCTGAATTGAAATTTTCCGATAGGAGTCGAAATAAAATCAGCCATAAAGGCTACTGAAATTTATCGAATCATCGACGTTTATAATTATCGAAATTTACCCATGCTTACTAAGTTATCGCAACGTATCGAATTATTCAAATTGATCAATTCTCACTGACATAGAAATTTACGGAGAGTTATCGAGCTATAAAAACATGTGGGATTATCGAAATTGGTCAAGTTAAAGAAATGTATCAAGGTATCGATATTTATTGAATTATCATTATTTTTAGACTTAACGAAGTTTGTCGAATTGTAGTAATGCCTGGAGTTCTTTCAACTTACAGAGCTATCGATAATTATAGATGTACTGAAATTGGTTGGTTCAACGAATCGAAGTTTATGGAATTTTCAAAATATATCGATTTATCAAAATTTCAATGTTATATAAACTTATCGGCTCCTAAAACTAAAAAAAACTGTCGAGTTTCGACAGTAACTGGCACTCTAGTATATTATGATTTTTTTATCAAGTGGCAAACCACTTCCAAAATATTTTTAAAATAAAGTAATCCATATTGCTTTATGACCAAATTAAATATTTCTACTAAATTAAATTAATTTAATTTTTTTGGCAGGTGGCAAAACGCTCCCAAAATATTTTTCAATAAAGCTTGCTCTATTGTTTTATACCCATATTAAATTATTTCATATAACTTGTTGATCAAATTAATTTTAAATTTATGAACACGTGGCAATTTATTTTAACGTTTTGAGCAGGGCGCAGCTTTCCCCAAAAATATTTTCAAAATAAGTAGTTTTTAACCTATTTTACCTGAAAACTACGTACTTTCATTCAACTTATTAATTTCATTATTTCACTTTAAAAAGGGTGGCAACGGTCTTTAAAAATATCCTATATGGTAATCCAGTCTACGGCCGATCCGTGTGCCAAATTTCATTAAAATAAGTAGGGATCTTTTAGCGTCAAAGAGCGACAAACATACTCACACACTCACTCACT
>NW_016209689.1:0-1943 GCF_001687245.7 Rhagoletis zephyria
GTATTATTTTTGGACAGTGAAAAACAAGTTTTCAAAAACGTATAGAAATATCGCTAAAAATTGATGGCAAGCAAAAATTAACAAATTTCTCGAGTAATAAACGAAAAATTCCAAAAAAATTGGGGCAAATACAGGAGCTGATAATAATGCACGAATATTTAATGAACGGTCACATTGCAAACCGAATATGAAATAAAATAAATAACAAAGCTTCACCATTTCTTAAATATATGTATTTAAAACGCTGAAAGTTAGTTTACTAATAAAATGAATAGAATGATGGCCACTGGACGGTAGGCCTTAGCACTAACAGATAGTTTCCGTAATAAATGCTCACAATACCTCATAGGCCGAATATAACCGTTAAATATCAAGATCTTTATTTTTAGATCTTTGCAAAATCGTTATTTTTCGATTTTTAGTTTTACAAAAAAAAAAAAGTTTCTTCATATTTAACTAAGACCCTATATCCTTATGTTATTCGACGCGCTGAATTCGAATCCGAAGTCTGTTAGCCCCCATCATTCGAGGTCATTTGAGGGTCAAATAGGACAAAAAGTTTATTCATGAAAAAGGTTTTTCTTTC
Source organism: Rhagoletis zephyria (assembly GCF_001687245.7). Lineage (NCBI taxonomy): Eukaryota > Metazoa > Arthropoda > Insecta > Diptera > Tephritidae > Rhagoletis > Rhagoletis zephyria. The sequence goes on from NW_016209689.1 coordinate 587, forward strand.
TGTGGTCGCTGAATCCGAATATGGGGGTGCCTTTTTTTTAAGGTCATCTAGAGGCCATGCCAAGGTCTTTTTAATTTTATCTCGATTAAAATAATCGTTGTTTTGAATTTTTATTTTTCACAATAATGTTTAGCCGGTATAAAGAAAAGTGCATTTTTATGACCGATTTAAGATCTAAAAATTAAATCCGAAAATAATAATAAAAAATAACGACTATAACTTTATCGAAAAAATAAAATTTCCAAAATAAAGGTGATACTTGATCGAAAAGAATCTAATTTTTATTACAAAGATCATAATCTTTACGGTCCCTGCAATACCTTGCTATACGAATTTTCTGGTCTTACTTACTTACTGCGTTATGAGATTTTACACTCGGTAACGGTAAGTCCCGAAGAAGACCTACTGAGACCGCAAAATGCTTTCGGCCCTGCAAAACCTGACGATGAGCCAGCCCTTGCTGATATTGCCCTGATGGCCGCTTGGCTGTCTGAAGGGATAACTATAAACCTTAAAGCATCGTTCTGGCAAAGAGCAAGATTAGTATACCCATTATACATTAGTACTCCATCCCTCATCCGTCCGGATGCCAATTTACCTACTAGATAATAGGGTGAGGTGATCCATTTGCCCAGACCTCTCACTCTGGAATTTTGACTTGGGATTTTCTACTATGACAGCTTTCCACCTTACTGGGCACTTAGCCCCACGCCTATACTTACAAAAACAAAATAATCTACCAAAAACTACCGAATAGATACCTAAATGAGGAGGTGGGTGTGAATACCCCTAATGGTTTTGCCTTACACCACTTTGAATGCAAAAGAGTACTACATAAAGAAACAAGATTTCAAGAAGCATAAAACATTAATCTTCACATCTGAAACGAAAATTAGTTTTAATTAAATTGGAATTGAAATAAATTTGTCAAGCTCACGCTCCAGTTGCAGTTTTGGAAATATGCTTTTGTTATGCCTGCGATTTAACGAGTTTAAGTGCTTCCAAACAGTGGAATACAATAAATGCATATTTGCACTTGGGATTGATGCATGTACATACATATCTACATATGTACATACATGTATGCCAGTGCTTATAACTGAGTATAATACAAATGTCACCGCATTGTAATAGTGTTTGTGTCTGTGGCCTGAACGTGTTATTGTGCTCTGATTTATTTAATTCAGCAAGTCGTTTTAGTGATTTCTGTGTGGTGTCTCGAAAATTGTTCAAACGAAAAAAAAAGTAATAAAAAGTTTTGCTCCTAAGCCAGAAAAAATCCGTATAAAGTAAATAAATCATAAATTAGTGAATTTCTCAATGGACGCAATCGCGCGCGGTTCACCCTTTTGAGATT
>NW_016209691.1:0-1943 GCF_001687245.7 Rhagoletis zephyria
GAAAACAATCATAATAAAAAACTTGCGTTTTCCAGCTTAATATTAATTTTCTTCTCATTTCTTTTGTACCAATTTTTTCAGTGTTGGTTTTGAAGAAATATTGAAACAGAAATTATAAAAATAAGGAAAAAAATATAATCTTGAAATGTTAGTTATGAAAAGTTTTAAGTAAAAAAATTAAATAAATTAAATTAATGATTTGGCCGGTTGGCGTGTAGCAGGCGGCTGTGGATCAACATCACTGCTCTCTCTAATATCTTGGTCATCGTCATCATCATCAGAAAGGTCGATAATTTGGTCCAACAGATATTCTGGAGTTTCATCTTTGTCTTCCCCTTCTTCCTCTTTTTCCTCGTCTTCCTCTTCTTCAAAGGTGTTTTTATACCACCAACAAATTTCAGTGAGTATTGCATCTGGAGATTTCTTTCCTCTGTACCAGAAACGAAAATAGTTTTCAATCGTTAACATGTTTAAATTGTGCACTCTGACAAGGACATTAGAAAAATCTAGGAATTCAAAATATGCACACTCTATAGTTACCTTATTTCAAATGGAAGCGCAGTTTGGTGATAACGTTCGCCTTGCTCATCAGATTCAGTTGGCAACTGTTGAGCGAGTTGATCAAGATGCTGATGCAAGAGATGAATTTTGTATGACATATTAACCCCAATTTCATTGAAAGCTGCCAACATGTTTGCAACAGATTGCCTGTAGTTGTCTTTGCGTTCTTTACCCAAAAGTCCTTTAATGACTGCTTTCAATGCGAGCCATGCATGTAATTCTCGGTATGTCAGAACTTGGTCAAAATCTTGACGACTCATTAGTTTCCGTATGTCGGGACCATTAACAACCCCTTCCTGAATTTTGGTGTTACTTAGTCTTGGGAAAATGTCTTTTAAGCGGTTGAATACTGCTGGTCTTTTTGCGATACATTTCAAAAAACTTTTAGCAATGCCAAGTTTAATGTGGAGCAACGGCAACAAAATTTTCATTTCAGAAACAAGACTTTCGTGTAGCCTATTGTCTTTAGGCCATTTCCGTCCAATGCGACTAATCCAGTTATGCTGTTTGTACTGGGTTCTTCCTTTAATATCTTCTCCGTATCGTGAATCCCAATCGCACAAAAACACGGATATTTTGGACGAACAGATGCTGTTAAGCCTGTAATCAATGATACTATTTTGAGGTCGCAGCAAATGCTGGTTTTCGTTATATTTGACTACTTCCAGAAGGTGTTGCAAATTATCGAAATTTTCACTAGTGTCAGTGCTATACGCAATTGGAACAGAAGGCATTCTATTCGTCTTGTGCAAAAGCACAACTTTTAAGCTGATTAGTGAACTATCGATGAATAAACGCCAATCATCTTTTNCTTTTCTAACTCTTTTTGGCGTTTTCGATATGCTGTTACTTTGGTACCTATCGAGAGCAAATTATTTCCTTTCAAAAATGAAGCCAGTTGTTCTGATTTTTCCTGAGTCAAACACAAAATTGCAACAATTGCATCCAATTGCTTTTGTGTGACTAGGATTGGGTCCTTTGATGTTTCATAGGATGTACCTTCACCAGGATCGTATTCTGAGAAGAAATGCATGGATATATATAATTGGACACTTGGCACTGCTACATAAGTTTTATTCTTTGTCTTCCTTCTATTCAAAGTTTTATGGTAGTTGATACATCCATAGCAATTTTCTTGTTGATGCGGGCTGTTGTCTAACCACATCAATGGTATACCAAAAGGCATAGCCTTCTTCTTTTCACTTTTCCATTGCATAACACTTGAATAGCAATTAAAGCGAACTTTTTTAGGGGCATAGTTTACGTCAGTGATAAACTCTTGCGAGAAATATTGTTTATAGGCTTCCAAAAAAACACTCACTCGCATTGCCACATTTTTCATCGCTTCCCTGCAGTGAAAAGCTAAACCAGTATGCACAAAT
>NW_016209692.1:0-1943 GCF_001687245.7 Rhagoletis zephyria
GTCCCAGCGCGGTTTAAAAATTAAACCCAAATTTTTGACCGTGTAGTTTGGCGTCTGATTTGTCATTAGCGTCCTTTCTAATTAATAATGTTAATATACGTACAAAGACATCGCAGACGTCCTTCAAAAGTCTATTAACTTAGTATATCTGGGTGTGAGAAAACGCAAAAACTATCAGTTGCATAGCCAATTCTATTTGATTGAATCGTTCCAAAAATGTGATCTTTAAACGTTTCCATAAGAACCGAAACACAATTCTAAAAGTCCCCAAAAACGGTTCCAGAATAACCGAAAAAATAAGTAAAAAGAACTTAAAACCATTCCGAAAGAATTGAAAACGGATCCTAGAGTTCTTAGTTGAACTACCAAATTTTGTTCGCTTCGAGGCACTATGTCATATAGCTGCCATTTACACGATCTGACCGACTTACATACATCAACTTCGTTGTTTCTTTTAATGATATCAACTTGAAGTTCAGCGATTTGAATATGTAAGTCAAAACGGCAGCGACAACATCGAAAAAATCATATTTTTAAATGGAAGCATTACTTTGTTTTAAATGAAACCTTTACGTGGACAATGCTTAGTTAAATTTAATTTCATGTATAGTACATATTTTATTTTTATACAAATATCATGTAAGGAATGAATGTAATAGAAGAAATATAAAAAGATGAATTTTTTTTTAAAACGCTTTAAAATCTTAAATTTAAATCCGTTACCACCGGAATCGGTCCGAATTTCCGTTTCTCCTTGGAATCGGTCTCGACAGAAACGGTTCTTTAAACACTCGGAACCATAAACCAATACCAGTCACTGTTCTCTTTTCATAGTCGGCATTTTCCAAACTTTCCAAAGGAATAAGTCGATTAATGCAGAAACATCGCGTTACGCTCGTAGCTTACAAACATTTCTTAGAGTCCTCGTGTTTATTTTATTTTCTTTCTTTTTAAGCCTTCATATATAAATATTATTCATTAAAAAAAATTTCAAGACTCAGCGCACCAAATCAAATGTGTCGAAAAGGCTTTAATCTATCTATACTAGTTACATATATAAAGAGAAGTACCTTTTCTTTGTAACAGGTAATTTGGCGAACGGCTGGTCCGATTTTCATGAAATTTTGTACATAAGTAGCTTTCAGCAACCACCATGTCATAGGCCAAAAAAAGTACTTTTTCCGGCAGAAGGCCAGGGACCGATATATTTGANCCGATTTGCTTAAAATTTAGTACGTAGGTAGCTTTTTGCCTAGATTAACATATATGATCAATTTTTTTGGTAAGTGAACCAGGGGACCAATATACTCGAAAAAATCTGCTAACATGGCCCATTTTGTTTGAAATTTGGCGCGTAGGCAATTTACTGCCCGGATTAACATATGGGATACTTTTTTGATTAGGTGGACCAGGGACCGATCTATTCCCATTCGCTTGAAATTCGGTACACGTATTATAGATATACATAGAATATAATTGAATGATTGTTTCACAGTTCGAAATGTGTTTTGAAGGCGCCGCAAAGCAAGCGGATATTGGCTACTTATCTATACTTATTATCTATACCAATTGTATTAAGAGAAGGGCCATCTTCTTTTTATAAGAGGTGATCTCGCGAATGGCGGTGCCAATTCTTTTTGAAATAGGCTTTTTTGGTTATAGGCACCTCATATTTCTGGAAGCATTCTTCAAAATATGTATTGGTAACGTGAAGGGAAATAATTCTGCGCACCAAAAATTGCTCGCCAGGTGGCTCTGGAGTCGAGTTATTACTAAAAATCTTATTTATTATCCGAAACATATATTGGTAACGGAAGATTGCAAAAAAAGAGCTTGATGAATACCCTCAGATTCAATTGTAAGGCATTTATGGTATTTCGTCTGAAATAAGTTGATGTATATTGGATGCGTGTGGACCAAAGCACACATCACGTCCTAGTCCC
>NW_016209694.1:0-1943 GCF_001687245.7 Rhagoletis zephyria
ATATAAATCTTTACATGTTCTGTTAAAAAATATCTAAAATAACAAGCTAGCGGGAATTCCCAAGTTCTATATCGCAGCAGTGGCCACATTGCGTGTTTGTCACAGACACGGTTTATGTCAAACATTTTGAAGTGAAACTACCTTCTAAAAATTATTGTATCATGGTTGTGCCATTTTCACTGTCATTTTTCGTTCTGTCTGGTTCGAGTTTTTGTCCTTAATTTATGTTAATTTATCTTAGGTAATGTGATTTCCGTCGATGATTTATTATTAGAAAGGCCATGGTGTTCTTTTTTAGAATAGGTTCATCTTCGTTGTATCGATGGNTTTTGAAGTGAAACTACCTTCTAAAAATTATTGTATCATGGTTGTGCCATTTTCACTGTCATTTTTCGTTCTGTCTGGTTCGAGTTTTTGTCCTTAATTTATGTTAATTTATCTTAGGTAATGTGATTTCCGTCGATGATTTATTATTAGAAAGGCCATGGTGTTCTTTTTTAGAATAGGTTCATCTTCGTTGTATCGATGGTAACATCCGTTATGTTGTCGCTGTATGGTTTTTGCCTGCAGGTAGGTAAAAGTCGATGATTTTTGCCCTGGTGGTACTTTGTGGTGTGTCCGGAGTGTCCATGCCTGTTGTGTTGTTGTCATTTTTCTTTTTCTCGTAAATAAATTTTAAGGGTTCGAATATAACATCCGATGCGGTTTTTGTTTGTTCGTTTATTATTTTGCCGTCGAAGGTTTTTAGTTTTTATATTTCCATATTTTCTAGTACATTTAGCCGTTGTCCTTTATGTTGTTCATGCAGAAGTTTTGCTGCCTTTCTTATTTGCGTTGGTGAACATTTCTATTGCACTCGGTTTCTGTGTCTTTTTGTTATAGTCTCTTATATGTTCGCGAAATCTTGTTTTTATTTTACCTCCTGTTGGACCTATATAACTATTTTGGCATTTGTAAGTTAGTTTATACACTCCTTGTTTATCAAAAGGGTTTTCTTGATTTGTGGTGTTCCCTAGTATCTGTCCTACGTTGTTATTTGTTCTGAATGATATGCGAAGGTTTTGTTTCTGGAACAGCTTTGCTAGTTTGTATGTCGACTTTCTAGTATAGGTATGGTGACCATCCGTCCTTTACTTTAAAGGACAGTCCTTTATTTTAACCCCCTGCCCTTTACAATTTTTGTCAAAATAAAGGACGCCATTTGTCCTTTATTTCTTAAACTGTCCATTAAATGAGCTTTGGATTTTGCAGAGGTCAATTTTTAAACAGAGAGTATGAAAAAATAAAAATGTCCCTTATAAAATATAATGGAAACCTTCGTCAGTTTGTTTCGCACCCCACTTAAGGGTTTTTATTTAATCGGTAATCTTTGTATAATCTATAAATCACGAATCCTTGCTAATACTGATAGGGGAAATTTATGTAATTGAAAAAAAATTTAACTAACATTTAGACGATCTCCCAGAAAAATTAATATACTTTGAGTAAAATTCATTGTTCACAAAAGCACAGGGAAAGTTGTGGCCAGGGCGTGTTGCACGCTAAGTTTTCAGTTCCACTGAAAATAACAATAAACCTAAACAATGGCTATTTTCAACAAATCATAAAGATATTGGAACTTTATATTTTATTTTTGGGGCTTGAGCCGGAATAGTAGGAACTTCTCTTAGAATTTTAATTCGAGCTAAATTAGGACACCCAGGAGCTTTAATTGGTGATGATCAAATTTATAATGTAATTGTAACAGCTCATGCTTTTGTTATAATTTTCTTTTTAGTAATACCTATTATAATTGGTGGATTTGGAAATTGATTAGTGCCTTTAATATTAGGAGCACCAGACATAGCATTTCCTCGAATAAATAATATAAGTTTCTGATTATTACCTCCTTCCCTTACATTAGTACTAGTTAGTAGTATAGTAGAAAATGGGGCTGGAACAGG
>NW_016209695.1:0-1943 GCF_001687245.7 Rhagoletis zephyria
TGAGGTAAGAATGACTTTAATCTTTTTACTTCTTTTGCTTAACTTTTCCCCTCCCCTCTTCTATAGAACGTCCGCCTCCTAGGGCTGATTGAGAATGACGCGGCCAGCGAGGAGGAGCGCCTGCTTTTTCGCCTGCTGAACCCGCTGGGGAAGCTGTACAATGCGAAGGTGGCCATCGGGGCCATCTCGGAGTGTCTGGAGGCAATCGGCGGGCAGGCGATCATGGAGGACACGGGCATTCCCTACCTCTACCGCGATGCGCAGATCTTTGCCATCTGGGAGGGCACCACCTCGGTGCTGGCCATGGACGTGCTGCGCTCCATTGTCAAGACCAACGGGGAGACCGTCTTTGCCTTCAGGTATGTTAATCATTTTGTTAGGGGATCTTTTTAATGTTAATTTAAACTTTTCTCTTCGCTTTTAACAGATCGCACATTAAAAAGCGGCTGGCGGAGGCGCTGCAGCACAGCCGCCTAGGCGATGCGGCCAGGAAGGTGCTCGCCGCCACCGAGGAGATGCTCGCCGTCGGGCAGGGCCAGCCGACGGTGGTGGAGGCGGGTGCCCGTGACTTTGCCCTCTCCCTGTCTAATCTCTTTATCGGCGCGGTGCTGCTGCAGAATGCTGCCATTGGAACAACGGCGACGACGTCAAACGAGCCAGTGTACCGCCACGCGGAGCTTCTTGCGCTCAGGTAGGTAACCGAGGTGGACTCGTAGGCTAATTAGAGAGAAAAAGGAGTAATCGATTTAGTGTGCAGAAGAGAGCATTATTTTGATTTTCAACTCCTGATTAACTGTTTTCCCTCTTCTACTTTTACCTACTGGCAGATTCGTCCTCGGCCAAGACCTTGCGCCCTTTCTCACGCACGTCAGACTGGACGACTACAGACACAGTCAGGCCAACTACGAGCTGGTCACTGAGAATTACGTCCAAGACGAGCATCAGTTGTAACCTAGCCGCTGTTTGAGACTTTAACTTGATGGAATCCCTTTCAAGCTCACTTTTAATGATGGTGCTGGTGGTCGAGAGAGATAGTGAGATGGTAATCACAGAGGCTGTCTCACCAGTAACAACAACAACAGCCGACGACCCCCTCAGCAAACAACGAGCAAACAAATTCGATTCGATCGAGCTAATGAAATTCACCACAGCTGTGACGCAAATTGGATGGGCACACAAACTAAATGGGCGCACTGGACACAGCGGAGGCTAATTCAGTGCAAACTACTGTTCAGCCACCACCACCACCATCAACTCAACTCATCATTTGTCTCTTTGTTCTCTCCAGGCACTAACTCACTGTGTAAATCCCCAATCCCAATCTCCGATATTTCCCTTTGCCCGACTCCCTGTCTGCCTGCCTGCCTCCTAATTTGCCTTCTCGTGCAAGTAAACAAAAGTAAAGTAAAGGGCAAATTGACAGCAGCCCAGCAGCAATTGGTTCTGGTGGTGGACAAATTGCGGACACTGCAAGTGGTGAAGCAAACAAGAGGGAAGGACAGGAACACGCTACTTCTCAGAAGAAGAAGAAGTTAGGAGTGAGGAGACAATTTTCCAAAGTGGACATAGGACTCTTCTTCATTTTTCACTTTCACTTTCGCCTTTCAGTGCTATCTCTAGCACGTAGTAGCTATTATTACACGCAGTGTCTGTATGTTTGGACATTGCACGCAGGTAAGTCCATTGTTGTTGTTGCTCTTCTTCTTCTTCTTCTTTGTCTTTTTGCTACTACTACTACTACTACTGCAGGAGCAACACTTTGCATTAGCGCAGGGCTATTCAGTTTAGGTAAACACACATAGGAGAGAGTCCCCCGGTGATGGTGTGTACAGAAGATAGCTAGGAAAGAAGAGTGCAGGACCAAAAATAGGTGGTCGTTAGTGAGCAACAACAGCAACAGCAGCACCGGCACCCACGGCGTCGGCTGGCAAATGCCTCACAAC
>NW_016209696.1:0-1943 GCF_001687245.7 Rhagoletis zephyria
TTTATTTAACGACGACTCATTTAATTTTTCTTTAACTATTTTAATTTTCTACAGTATATATCATTGAGGTATGCGAATGATAAAATTATGCACTTATACAATATGTTAGCGTTTGGCCGAGCTTTTCCGCCGACTTGTGGAGTGCAACTTGAAGTTGTCACACAAAGTGGAAGGACCTACAGTTTTACGCCGACTCCGCAGGGCAATTGTATTTTTTTGAAAAGCTGTTTTTGATGGCAGAAATACACTCGGAGGTTTTGCGATTACCTGCCAAGGGGCGACCGCTATTAGAAAAATGTTTTTTTGTTAATGGGCTGATTATTTGAAATTTACAGGGAAATTCAGGGCAAGTGTCTCCCAACTCACCACAGCCTTTCGAAAGACAAAAGTCCTTCGTAAGACAACTCTCAACTCTGGTCACTATCTTGAAAGCTCTTTACTGTCTGCTAACGAGGATGCTGAACGTTATGCTGTTAAATTAAAAAAACTCATATACATATATTTCCTTTTTAAAGCAATAAAAACTAATAAATAAAAAAAAAATTAAATTGAAAAAGAAAAAAATTAAAACTAAGCACAAGAAAATAACAATATGTTTAAAAATCGAATGAAATTATAATAAAATTAGTATTCTTCTTAAAACAATGAAACCTAAAAATTAAATCTGAAAAACTAAATAAATACATATGAAAATCAGACAAGCATACTCAATAATTAAATAAAATGCAAAACAAATTTTGGTTTTAAAACAAAATCTAAAAATTGAAAAATAAAAAAATAAATATATAACAATAACCTAAAAATTAAATGAAATAAAAAAACATATTTATCTTTTTTAAAATAATACAATCTATAAAGTAAAAGAAGATTAAATCAACAAAAGAAAAAAATGTTTGGACCAGCAAAAAAATAAAATAGGTTCATAAAAATGAAATAAAAAAAATTCTAAGAAAAATCTAAAAATAACATGAAAATTTAATTTAAGAAATAATAATTTTAAATAGAAAAAATTATGTCGTTAAAAATTAAATGAAATTAAGAAAAAATTTTCTTCTTTTGAAAGGCNCCAAGGAATTTGACAGCTGATACTTCAAAAGCCTGTTGGCTCGGTCTTTCCTCAAGAAATAATGGAACGGGCATATAATTCTGTTGCCCTTGTGCTCTTTTTTCACAAAAAATTTAAGGAACCTGTAGTAGAATGCGTAGCAAATTTCTTAAGAACTGCGTACTGCCTCAAGAAAATTTTACACAAGAATTTTTTTTTGGCATTTCTCGTACGTCATTTTGTATGGAATTTTTGCTTTTCTTGGGAACTGCATACAGGCCTTAAAACAATAACATCTAAAGAAAATAAATTGTAATAAAAAAAGTTTAAACAATAAAATCTAAAAACAACATCAAAATCTAATTAAAAAAATTATAATTTAAAATAGAAAAAATTAAGTTCCGAAAAATTAAATGAAATTGAAAAAAATATTACTCTTTTTAAAACAACAACATCTAAAGATTAAAAGAAAATTTAATTAGGAAAGGAAAAAAATTAAAGAAAAAAAAATACATAAAGTAAGTTTTAAAAAATTAAATGAAATTAAGGGAATACAAATTTTTCTTTTATGGCGAGCTCAACTGGTAAATCGCGAACCTAGTGCTAAGCAAGAGATTCCTCTAGTGAATCCCAGTCTCCGCTTTTAGCTTAAAGTCATACCCATTTATAGCTGTAACTGAAGGTTCCAATACTTTGTCATTCTAACAGTCATTCTCAGAACAAATTCCTGTGGAAAATCTATTCTCAACATTATAGGCTGCAAGTAAATTCAGCCAATTCGGAGTATACAAATCCGGTGTATCTTCATTTTAAACCTGAATTTTGCGTGAGTGCCCTAAGGTTTTTCCAAAATTTTTCGAAAGGCTCTACAGACCAAAAGTTGAGTGTAATTCCTTAG
>NW_016209697.1:0-1943 GCF_001687245.7 Rhagoletis zephyria
GAGACACGTATTTTTTCTTTATGTTCAGAAATGCGAATTTTTCGAATAACTAATTTTTTTCTTTTTGAGTACGAACGCTTATTCCTCTCTTAATAGCAACTTTTGATGAAATCGTTTATAACTGCCGCAAAAAAGCAAGGATTTTAATGATTTTTTTTTTTAAATTGCAGATATTGATCTACTGAAACGATCTAGTGAACTAAACATCAGTAATTGTTTATTAATAATTAATTATTGTTTATAAACAAAAATTTTTTTTTTCAAATTGATTTTTTTCAAATTGCCACATCTTTTTTTCTCTCAAAATTTTTTGTCTATTAGGGAATAGTATAAACTATTTTCAGTACGAGTAGCAATATGCTAAAATTCGTCGTTTTCGAGTTATGATTTTTTTTCTGAAAATGCACTTATAAGGAGGCATTCTTTGTTCGCTTCTCTGGATTCTATTTATCCATGCGTTCTCCCTTCGTTTGAAGGTAATGCTGCGGGTAAGGGCTTACCTCCAATGGCATGCTCATGTTAAAATAAGGCCTTATTGAAGCGAAAGGGTAAGCGATTCCCATCGCCTAGCTCGTTTCCACTTTCGTTTCTGTAGTAATCGTGTTTTTGTGCTGGGATTTCTCTTTCGTATGTACCTGCATCTGCTTTGTACAGAAACAAATCTAATTTACCTTTACACGATATGTTGGCATTTCCACATGTCAAAAGTTGCATGTACACATGCAAATACATATCGTGCAACAACACCTTAAGGAAACGCACACAAATTTAAACATTTTTATAGTCGAGAAAACGACCCTAAGGGTGTGGGTGTGCACACCGGCAGCCACTTCAACCTAACCCAACCGAAGTTGAGTGAATTTGTGCTTCTGACCGGTTATCTCTAAGAAAAAAAACTTTGGGAAAGTATGTTAATGGATTCGGAATCAGCGCAAATGACTCTTTCAAATATGATTTTATTTTAAGTTTTTGTCCCAATTTTCGGCGTGTTCCTCTTTTTAAACCATTTTAGCTTCTATAAAATATTATCTAATCGGCCTCATATTTTGAGCTAAGCTGCTTACATGCATACATACGTACAAGTGCAAAAAAGTTCACCATTATCTTTTTCCACTGTAAAAACTTTGTATCACAATAGATTTGCTTGTAAGGGTTTATTTGCATACTATGTAAATATATTTGTATATTGACATTAACGGCCCAGCTGGTGGTAAGGGGATTATCCCGAGGACGAAGAATTTATTAAGATGCACCACAACCAGTTTTCATACGTACATACAAATACACATACTGGGACAGGGCCGGCCAAGAAGGATAGAAAGAAGATTGCGCCCTCAACGTTTTTTTTTTTTATTAATTAATACCAACGGCTTTTTACCCTCCATTCCCGCCCAACCGACAAGAGGGGCACAGTCCGCAGGACGTACGGTACTTTTTTTTTGTTTTTTTTATTTTAATTTTTTGGAGCCGAGTAGTGGAAACAGGAGTTTGTTAAGTGTCGAGATCTAAAACTATTCAGCTACAGAATCAAATTCATCAGCTGATTGGATATGCTAAGGATAGTATTTCAATTATTGAGAGTGGAAATAATAGTTTTCTTTATAGTAAAAAGCGAGTCCGATATGTCAAACGTGCTGGAATGAGAGTTAAAATCTTGACATAAACCGCGGATGCTTTCCATTTCCAGACAACCGGTCAGGTACGAGCATGATTTTTAATTTCGACCAAACTCAAATACATTGTTTGTTGGTCCAAATAATGAGATACGTATTTTTTCTTGTGGATCGGAAAAATTTTGCGGCCGAATTAAACGCGATTTTGTTTTTCAGGCAAAAATCGATTATTCGAATTGACAGTGAGATTTTTTTTTAAATGCCCATAACTTTGTCAAACATTAATAGATTCCAACAAAGTTTTTACTCAAATGTCAGTAATTCTTGTCA
>NW_016209698.1:0-1943 GCF_001687245.7 Rhagoletis zephyria
TTTGGACTGTGAAAGATCCCTTGAAAACATCCCTGGAGACCAAGGGAAACTGTCTGAGGATCACTCTATTTCCACATGATTGCTTCAACAACTTTGGAATAAATTTATTTTTGCTCCAAACGCCGTGTACTACAATGCGGAACAAAATTTTGAAGTTATTGAACCACCCACGTATTTGTTGGGACACAAATATTTGTGTTAAATGTACTTCGCAGAGTATAAGAAATTTCTGCGTGTTACATTAGGTGTAATTTATTTCAATAAAACTCAAAAACATCCTTAAAGTTACCCCAAAAATAGGGGATTTTTCCCCCCTTTTTTAACCCTATTCAAAATATTTTCAAACTAAATTCTTCCTAAACCTCATTTGCCTGACCTAGAATGTGATAAACATAAATGCCTTAATTTAAGTTACATTCGAATTTTAAAACAGGTGGCCACGCTTATACATTTAGTTATAAATGAGACCTTTTTAAAGCCGTTTCGATTGATACTCATATTTGTAATAATTGAATTACTGAATAATTTGAATTGAATTTAAGTTTTAAAGCGGTGGCTTAAGCTCTTCAAAAATAATCTTAATATTTAGCCTAAGGATTTCTCAACACTCTTTCGTTTGATTTATATTTTTATATTTCATATAACTTATGCATAATTTAATAAAATTATACTTTTTAAACAAATCGCAACTCCCTTTAAAATGTTTTCGAACTAAAACCTTCTTAAACCTCTTCCATCTGACACCCATATCTATTGTGATACACATTTCAGCCCTACATATTTCCCTAAATTCAAATTGAATTTGATTCTTAAACAGGTGGCAACCCTCCTGCATGTAGTTGGCAAGTAAGGCCTTTTCAAAACCATTTCGATTGATATCCGTATTGTAATAATTTATTTCCCTTAATTTTATTCAATTGTTTAATAGGTGGCAGCCCTTTACATTTTCTAACCTAGATATTTATAAACCTTCTCCACGCCGAGACAATCAGACCGCGAAACCATAGAGTTTATTGGTGACAAACTTTAAGCTACTTTGTTTTATATTACACAGATATGAACACGCATTCATATATAGAATAGATGTAGTCTACAACATACTAAAAATTAATAGATGTACTAAATAAACAACAGGATTGAGGCTGGATTAGGGATGGGTAGTGGGGGGTTGAAACTCGATTTTTTCCGAATTTCGAACACTGCCCAACCATTTAATTCGAATTTTTTCGAATTTTCCAACAAATTTTTTTATTTCAACTTCTAAATCGAGTTCGGAGATGTTTGCGTTAAATATTTAACACCAAGTCATAAAATCTCTATCGTTCGTTCGATTTTCAAAAAGGAGGGAGGTGTCAAATGAAAGGGCTTGCCCTGTACAAGTGTAATATGGTTTTAGTTTTGTGCCATATGTATGTAAGAAAATCAAAATCAAATTATTTAATAAGTTAAATAAATTGCCCCAATCTGGGTATCAATCAAAATGGTTTTGAATAAACTTAATTTTTTAATTATATTTAGGAGGGGTTCCACCTGTTCAAAAAGTTGAATATAGTTAAAAAGTGTTGTGCTTAAAATACTATGCAACAATTAAAATATTTTTGAGGTGCTTGAAGAGAGTGGCCACTTGTCTAAAAAGTTAAGCTCAAACTACACTATGGCTCAGCCGAAACCAGCCCGGACTTTGTTAACATTCTCTGAAAGTATACCCAGCCAGTAATAAAACACTCGGTGGATTTGNAGTTTTCATGTCTCGGCCTAAGTAGTTTTCAAAAAAGTCGAAAAAATAGTTAAAATAAATGTCTGAGCGAAATCAAAGTTTAAGACATATATAATAAGATTTCATGGTAAATATTTTTGTAGGACATTTTAACCCATTACCTCGCGCCTAAAAGGTTTATTTTGACCCTTACTTCAAGAAATCTCGCCAAAAGCAAATTTGGAAG
>NW_016209699.1:0-1943 GCF_001687245.7 Rhagoletis zephyria
TGTCGCGTCCCTATTTATATTTTTTGGCCAGTGTATATTTACATATGTATGTAAACTGTGCTACAAATTTTGTGATGACACGAGGCAATATTCATTTAAAGTTTAAGTTGTTTTAAAAAGGACTTTATAACTTGAAATTGGTAATTTTTTCAACCAACATAATAAGGGCTATTTACAGCCGGAAAGCTAATATCGAATTTCTTTTAAGATATTTAAAAAAAAGATATTTGGGGATCTATAAGAGTTTTTTAAGCTTATAATATTCGCACAATGTGATGTTATTAGATTTTACAATAGTACATATTATATACATAAGTAATATTTCGTTACACTACATTTCATTATACTAACTAAAAACGTTTTCATTTTGTATCCCAGTTTCGGTTGGCGTACTAATTTTTGGTGATTGTAGCTGAAAATATAAAAACAAAGAAAATCTACAAATGAAAAAACACAACTTTTAGACACGACGGTGCACATTAGAGCGATACGATACGCGATACCATATGCGGTGTGATAGCAAACCGTGTCGCTCGACCGATACGATTTATGTCGCCGAAGTGTAGCTCGGCCGATACGCAAGCTATATACATATGTCGCCAACAGTGTCGCTGTCGTGCAAGTGTGTGCACAGTTTTCACCGATTCCTACCAAATTCTACGTCCTCAGCAGCATGTCGATGTCGCTTTCATATCGCGTAACGCGTATCGTATCGCTCTAATTTGCACCGTGCCTAATACTTGCGAATACGATAAAATTTAAATTTAAATTGCTTTCCACCAAATTTTTGAGTAAAACAAAACACTCGTTTTGCTGTTTTTTTTTTACTCTACTATTACATACTTAAATAGTCTGTACATACTTTGTGAACGAATAGTAGGCAGAGGGGTGTGTACCAAGATTCCGCTTACCGCCATGAGTGTAACACAGTGTTGCAGTCACGGCGTCGCTATCAGTTTTAAGCTCGTGTTCGCAATTAGCTGTGCGCCTTCAACATTCATTCACTTTTATAAATGCATATGTATGTATGTATGTAGGAAAGTGCATTTGTTCATGCGATGGCATCGTTGAAGAAAAATTAAAAACAAAACAAAAATCTGTTTACTTACGCTTTTATCAGGTGAGTATAACTTGCAACAGCTTTAAATGCAATTAATCACTCGAGAAATGTCAGCAACAACTGACCTTGACTTGATGCTGGACGCATGCGCTCGGACAAATTAACAAACAAGATAACCGCGCAAAGAGTGTGTAAGCGCATGTTTGTGTGGCTGTGTGTGTGTGTGTGTATCGTAAGATGGGTTGTATATGAAAGTTGAATGTGCGTTCAAAATGAAATATGGATGACACAAGTTTACCTTTTTACACTTTGCAATGATTCTATCTGTTTTATTATTAGCTTGTAATTCATCATAATTACGTGCATTTACATGCATCTTTGTGGCTCCTTGTTCTTAATTTTTTTAAAAGCTGACTCATATGTATAGTATGTATGCAGTGTTTGGTTAAGAAGTTGAATAAAGGAGGTATATTTTGTGCAGCGTCTCTGAATACTCTTTTTTTTTTAGTAGATATGAAGCGATTGTGGTTTTGGTAAAAAAATGCGAGACTTGAAGTATCAGTTTCTTTCTTGTGAATCCCTTAACTATTTAATTTCATTTATTGCTTAACAAAACCGATGTCTTCATCTGCTGGTTCTGTTGCAGTAAATCAATAATAAATCACTTGCTCATTTACCGAATTTGTTCACTATGCTGCATGAAATGTTTTACCCTCGCATTTCTCTCTGAAATCGCCAATGGGGAGAGAAAATTCTGTAGAATTTAAAAACAATAAAGTTTGTTGGCTTACAAGGGCGATAGGAGGTATCTATTGAAAGTGCGCTCTTAATAAATATCTTTTTAAGTTAATAAAGTTTGCAGGACGAAATTCGATGATGAGGT
>NW_016209700.1:0-1943 GCF_001687245.7 Rhagoletis zephyria
TCGAGATACTTGGAAAACTATTAAATCGATTTGTTTTTGTTTTTGTGCTATAAATTTGTAAAAATGTTTTAATCATTCAAATTTCATATTTATTCATTATTTATGTTTATCCATGATCCTTAAAAATTTTAAACAAATCAGACACATGAAGTGTGAACCTCGTCCATTTTGGTATGGAACGCCCCATATATATGTATAGGCATGCATATGTACATATGTCTTACCAGAGAACGTTTATAAATTTATAAACGTTCTCTGCTCTGGTCTTACCATATCAACTGAATCAACTAATTCACATAGACAAGTTTGCTCTTCACTTCAGATAAAAGCTTAGTATCCAGCTCTTAAGAAAAGCAAAAACTCCATATAAAATGACGTACAAGAAATGGCTAAGAAATTTTCTTGAGTCAAATTTCCTTAAGGCAGTACGCAGTTCTTCAGAAATTTAGTACGCTTTCTACTACGGTTTTCTAAAGTTTTTTGTGAAAAAAGAGCACAAGGCAACCCAGGTTTGCAACAGAAATATATGCCCGTTCCATTATTTCTTGAGGAAAGAGTGAGGCAACAGGCTGTGAGGTATAAAAAATGTCAAAATTCCTTGGACACACACGCGAAATAATGGAAATTTTTTCTTGAGAGCTGGATACTAAGCTTAAGAGCTGGATACTAAGCTTAAGACATGAAGAAATTAACGATAATCTTAAATTTTTATATGATAAGTGAAGTCGGTTTTGCTTCTTGCTTAAAATTTACTTGTTTTAATTAAACGACACTAATTTGAATTTAGTGAAACTATAGAAATAAAACCAATTTCCTCGAAAAATTAATGGATATGAAAAATATAAGCTGTATATATTCATATTGTGTGTATAAATTTTTCAAGTTTTTTCTCTTTAATTTATTTTAAATAAATCTGTATTAAAAGATGATATGTCTTTTTATTCTAAAAAATAAAATTATATGTTCGGATTCGATGCTTTAGAGATGTCCCGATTTTTGTCCACAGAAATCTGGTCACCAAATATATAATGAAATATGTATAAACATACTACACAATATAGGAATTTTTCACTCAAGGTAAATAAATGTAAAAAAATATAAAATATGTATTTTCTGGGACTCACCCGTTCTTTTGGCCAAATAAAATAGCAATTGAGAAGCGTAGAAATTCGCGACCTCATCAGTACGTACATACTAAAGTATGTGTGTACATATGTATACAAATTTATACATATATGTGACCCTGTCTACGGAAAGGGGGCTTATGTGTCAAAAAATCAATTTTCACTTTTTGGTTGATTCGGATGGAAGATGAGATGCTTTTCACTTTTAACAGCTTTTTCACAGAAAACTAGTTTTCGCACGTAAGCTCCCTTTTCGTAGACCAGGTCACATATATTTATAAGTACATACATATAAACGATGGCCCTCGGCGAACAACTGCACAACTCAAAACTAAAAAAACCCAACAAATAAACAGTGGTCTCATCCTTACTAAATATTTATAAAGCAGTCATAAAAATTTAGCAATGATTAGGGACATGTGCCATAAGCAAATACTTAATTTCTCATTTGTCCCGTTAAATTTTTGTAAATCCCGTATTTTTGGGACAAATTATGCATTTGTCCCGTATAGCTGGAAAAACACTATTCTGCAGTTGGTTTTGTTTTAAGTTTTGAGTTGTGTCGTTATTGCGTAGGACCATCGATATTTAGTTAAGTGGGTCGTTCTTAAAAAACATGACCATTCTGAATTTTGTAATTTTTAAAAATTAAGTTGGCCAAATATGTTTATAATTGGCCTCATGTGGTTACGGATGGTATCAACAATAGGAATCCATAACCAGCAGTATTTTTTTTAATTTTTGGAGTTTTTGGAGTTAATAAGTCACAGAGTGGACCGGTAACAGAGGGGACAAATTAACTCAAAAATACCATATTTT
>NW_016209701.1:0-1943 GCF_001687245.7 Rhagoletis zephyria
TTTGAGTTTATTTTCGCTTTTACAAAATCCGAAGTTCAGTTTCGTTCTTAACAGATTTACTAGCTGTAATTTGTTTCTACAATTATCCTGGTATTAGGATTGTTCGAATTAAAAAGCTCGAAGTTTTTTATGAAAGTTTGTTGCTTTTTTCCTAAATGTTGCACAAAGATTGAATCTTGGCGAACTTCGTTCCGGCCAAAATTAATTTTTTTTACTGAAATATTTTGGTCCAACATTTTCACCAACAATTCACGTTCACGATTTCCAGTGATACATTTATCTGCTAATATATTTTCATTGTCGTCTTTAATAACCTAAGGAAATTGTATGTTCGTGAAGGAGTTCTTGAAACGAAATAAATTTGAAGAACTTTTTCCCAATCACCCCCTGGCAGCAACAATGATCAGGTTCGATGGTGAATCTGTCCTTGAAATGGTATGGTATAGTTGATGGCAATTTAAAAATTGGTGAGCATCGTTGTCTTACCGAAATCTACACAGACTTATTTCAGTCGAAATTCCTTAAAGCTTTTATCAAGGAGCGCAATTTCGTATGGTAAGTGCCACGCCCCTTTTTCCAATAGCTCCAATTTTTCTCCAAGAATGATTTCATATATTTCCAAATATACACAAAAAATTTCATACAAATCGGTCAAGCCGTTTTGGAGTAGCCGACCACAAACACCGTGACATGAGATTTTTTTTTGAATGGTGGCAACCCTATTGCAATTTTTTTCTATACTAAATTTTGTATGCATTCTCAGTAAAATATAATTACTGCGGTTTTTGTAAATTAAATTTTTTTTTTGAAATTTCAGATATCTGGCAACACCGGTTTTTAAATTTTTTCCTTACAAACATTCTACAGATAAAAATAAACAAAATGAAATAAAAACAAAGCAAATCCGTTGAGCCGTTCTTGAGTTATGCGATAACACACGAGCTACAATTAATTTTTATATATAAAGATTTTTTTCGAGTGAGGGCAACCCTATTAAATTTTTTTTTTATTCAATTTGTTTATAAATTCTCAGTAAAGTACATTATTGCGGCGTATGTAAATTTAATATTTTTTTTTTTGATATTTGAAATATGTGGCAACATCGGTGATCTATTTTTTCCCCTTACATTCATTCTACAGACAGAAAGACACAAATGAAAATTAAAGCGAAGCAGATCCCTAGAGCCGTTCTTGAGTTATGCGATAACACACGAAAGCAAGCCATTTTTACATAGAACATTTTTTTCGTATGGTGGCAACCCTGCTGAAATTGTTTCCTGAATTAATTTTTTTATACATTCTCAGTAAAAAAGCATAAGATAAAACAAAAAAATAATAAACAAATTTTTAAATACTTTGACCTAAACAAGCATTCAAAGACATCATTTCAAATATCAAAAACATCATGGGAAAAATTTTATCATCATAGGAAATTGCATAAATTTCAATTATTTTCTAAATATGACAATCATTTTTCAGCATCCCAAATTTTTATTACTGCATTTCTGCATTAGTTATATTTCGAAATACGAATTTTTTTCTCAGCATGCTATTGCCACAAAAGCCTGAGGTTAATGATTACTACTTTGCTGAGATTATCTCGAAATGACGTAAAAACTACCTTCACAATTTCCTATAGCAATGCAAAGCCGCCGCCATGAACATATGTATAAATAAACAAATTATTGTGTAATCAAAATTGAAATATCAAACTACTTATAAACAATAAGCGAAAGAAGAATGACGCCAAACAAAAATGCAAATGGCAAAAACAAAAAAAATGAAAAAGACAAAATATATATTTTAAGTCAATAAAGATGACACTTAAGTAAACCCAACTACAAATACATTTGTATATTTGTAAGTAAGTATGTGTTGATGCATCTAAATTTATTTGAACTAGTGTTCGCCCAGCGGTTGAAATTCAACCGCTAAAATTAAGG
>NW_016209704.1:0-876 GCF_001687245.7 Rhagoletis zephyria
TCCACTGGCGACTGTAGGCGGCGATGGCCGCATCGAGTTGAACTGTGGCTCTATTCACTTTGCTGTAGTCGGCCTTGATCTGCTCCAGCATCAGTCGCTGGCGGCGGACCTCGGTGGAGCTGGCTCGAGCTCGCATGAACGATAGTTGGGTGTTTAGGCGGCGAACAGTTTCAATGACTTCTTTCTGCTGAAAAAGTATCACCACCACAAAAATTGTCATTATAATTGGAACACCGTAGAAAACTGAAAAATTATCAAAAAATTTTATAAATTAAAAAATTAATAGCAAGATGTATTTTTTTTANGATGTATTTTTTTTACCAAACACAGCATGAAAGATGGAGGCGGGAAAAATGAACGCCCAAAAGAAAATTGAGGTGATCGACCACTGAAAGGCGCCATTCATATAGACCATAATGTACTGTGTGCTCATTTCCGCCACAAAGATAGCATGGGCAATGTAGAAGTACTTGTGAACGGTNGAACGGAGGCTCGGTAGGCCAAAATGAGCGCCGAGCACCGCTCTCCCACCTCCCAACTTCGATGCTGGCCGCGAAACTTGGAAATCAGTCGAAATTGACGACCAGCTAGTTTACTTTTCTTAACCTTTCTGGCGCCATTTTTGTTTGAAAACATTTCTGAGCTTCTTCTTCTATTACCGGTTCCGCCCACCTCTTCTACTACCAAACGGTAGGAGTCGTCAAGAAGGGGCGTCGCCCACTTGCTGGCCAGAGCCAGCGCCACAAAGATGCCGCCGTTGATGGAAATGGCAAAAAAGGCTTCCATTTGGGGCCACACCCCTCGTGGCATTGCCTGGTGAATGAAGATAAAGGGGGAGGTGGTCAACTCTGAAAGCCGTACAAGCAATGTACGGTA
>NW_016209704.1:978-1736 GCF_001687245.7 Rhagoletis zephyria
TGATCCTCGATGGGGTCAAAAAGATGCAGCAGTGTGTGAAAGTAGCAGGTCACCGTCGAGTAGAGATTATTGAGCAGCATTTTCCGTTTTTGGCTCACTTTTTCAGTCAAACAGTTGAGAACTTGTAGTGCTTTTGAGTGGTGCTCTGCAATCAAGTGATGATGGCAGAGTCGTACCAGTCTGCTGCTCATGTACTTTTGCGCTTTTTAAACACTCTTTATTTCTTTATAGTTTTGAACCGAAAATAATTAAAAACACCGCTGAAATATACTNCTGTACCCTTGTTGATAAATTGAACAAATTGTGCTCTTTGCAGAAGACTGCAGTGTGACCAGGTAATCAATAGTAGGCAAAACAACAAAACCGGTTGGCCTCTGGAGAAAGACGGCCTTATGCTGGAGGCTTATGTAGGAATTTTAATCAATAAAGTTCTAGTCTTTTTGCCGGTTAAGGTTAATTGTTTATGAGTTCAGAAGCTGCTTTTNAATTAAGCAATACAAAGTACAATCCGTGACGCTTTTCCAGTTTCAGTCAAGTACAAACACGTAAGTGCAACGTTCAAACATGTGAAATCATCAATTTTTTACTTTCATATATCTCTCAGATCTAAACTGAAAAAGTCATATGCTCCTCTGGAATTCAATATCGCTTCTGCCATTTCACCAGAAACTGGTGCAACACACTTTTTTTCATATTTATTCGATCTGGGCCACCGCCTTTTGTATTATTCATTGATTGAACTGTACTGAAGACAAACT
>NW_016209704.1:1814-1943 GCF_001687245.7 Rhagoletis zephyria
TTGGCAATCATCAGAATGCAAATGGTGCAGTAGGAGAAAATCTGCAGGAAAAAGGTCAATATAAAAATGTAACAAAATTTTGTTTTAAGGTGAGAGTGAGTCGAATTTTCTCATTTATTGGCTTTCGTA
>NW_016209706.1:0-1942 GCF_001687245.7 Rhagoletis zephyria
CATTCTAGATAAGCATGCCTGTAAATTCGATGCTTTCTTTGCTGCATACACACTCGGTGTGTGTGTATGTACATACATATATATGTATGTGTGTTTCAAAACGCACTTTTATTAACATACAACGTAACATATTTATGAAGGCAGAACAAAAAAAGTCATAAAATAAGATAACCAACAAGCGATAACAACACTCAACAGCCCATTCTCCCAGATAATCCCATACCAATTCCCTGACACGCTCGTATAAGTATGTATTTATGTTGAAGTTATCTTATTTAACCAGCAGCAGATGATGAGAAAACCGCAAAATATTATGAAATATAAAATAGCTGACTAGTTATCAATATGAGCAAGCAACAGCGGATGTTGATGCTAAACATATTTGTTTTGTACATACGTATATAAGTACTTATGCACACAAGTATACTCATATATGTTATGTAGTAATGCCTACCTAGATAGGACCCTACATACAGGTAAACTTTACAGTTTTGTTTCTCTCTGTGCAAATAAGTTGTTCCTATCCACATATATAGCAGGCAAAAATTTACGACTGCTTATAATAAAGTTGTCGCTTTGGAAGTCAAAAATACCTATCCTTTCGCAAGTACATATCGCTGTTCGAACGCCTAAAACCCTGCACAACTAGTCCCACATTCACGGACTAATTTTACGCGTTATCAGCGCTCATTTCCGACACCCACATGTTTTCGAGAGGGGAACGAGAAGGATGAAGTAGTCAGTCCCCCATTCGGTTTGGGTGCAAGTTGAGGTTTTAGCTAAAAGCAAGCGGCTAGCGGGCGACAGGTTACAGGCAACAGGCTGCCATTGACACTGGGCCTACATCGATTGCATACGTAATGCAGTAAAATGCCAGAGCGAGGTTGAGGGCGAGAGTATTTCAGTGATAGCACGCATGTCCGCTCCAAGGTAAGCTCAGAAGCTCAGGCACCACAGTGTAAGAGTGTATTCGTTCATTTTTCTCTCTATCAAACTGTTGCATGGAAACTTGTTGTTGTACACCACTTGGTATGCAAGCATTTTATTTAAACATACTTAGGCATTGTTGTTATTCCTTTTATCTTGACGAAGGCATTAATTTTATATTGTTGCTATATCATTTGCTAACTAAAATTGCTTTTGTATTGGTTGCCTGCCCTTTAAATTGGTACTGCCGTAGTTTTGTTGTTTCTTTTCGTTATGCGCCTGCTTGCTTTTGTTTTTATTAGTATGTACGTGTGTATGTACAAACTCCTATAGTTATTTGCCTACATATTTGTGTGTGAACAATTAGGCAACTTGTTTGTTTTGTGAATGGCAGCGAGTAAAGTGTGGAAAATCGATGTGGCTTAGTAACGTTTGCTTAGTTGGTGGAAAGCTTTTGAGCTTGTTTATCTGCTCACTTGAAGCTCTTGTGTTTTTGCGCGTATGTATGCATGTATGGATATACACTTATAATATATGTATGTAAGTAAGTACAAACAGGCGGTCATGCATAAGTATGTCTTTACCAGCAATTGATCACAAACTTAATTGAGTGCATGTGAACTTATAGAATCAACGAATACAAAGTAGTGTTGTACTTAGAGCAAAATGAAAAATTAATATTGCTTAGTAAAGAATGGAACATTAGGCGATAACGTATAGGTGAAATCGTTTTTTAGTGGGCATCACTTAAGTTCAAAAGCTTACCAAAATGAAAATTAGTTACAAATTTTGTAGATGAGTATGTGAACTAATTTTTGAGCCGGTTTACATACAGTGACTCAAACAAGTGACCATGTGTTGATTTTTTTTTTTAATATTCGTAATGATTTTCGTGGGCATTACTGAAGTTCAAAAGCTTACCAAAATGGAAATTAGTTACAAATTTTGTAGATGAGTATGTGAACTAATTTTTGAGCCGGTTTACATACAGTGACTCAAACAAGTGACCATGTGT
>NW_016209707.1:0-1942 GCF_001687245.7 Rhagoletis zephyria
TTTAACAGCTTTTTCACAGAAAACTAGTTTTCGCACGTAAGCTCCCTTTGCGTAGACCAGGTCACATATACCATTCATTAAAAGGAATAGGAGCTTTTTTTCAAAACTGCTGCTTTCTTTGCACTTTGCACTAAAAAACAAATAACAGTTCCAGAATTGGGCTCAAGAAGTCTCTTCTACATCTTATCAGCTCTCATTTAAAAATTTGTCAAATCGGTTGAAAAATTAAGGCTCTGGACTGTCGAACAGTAAATACCACATTGGCACCTCTGTACGGCGTACCATTAACCTTCTGCTTAACTTCTACATCTCGCAACTTCCTCAGCAGCCAGAAGATTTTCACGCAGCGACCGAGAACGCGTTCCCGGTTTGGTTTAATTATGCACCAGAACCTTATCTAATGCCAAAAAAATCCCACACTAGAGCAAAAGGGAACAAAATGGGAACGTTCTCAAGAAGAATATAATGAGGACGAAGCTTTCGGAAACCATTCCAATGAGAACAAATTTCGTTTTCAAGTGTTGCGAAATAAAAACAAACTCTCCAGTGAGAACCACGATTGTTATTTCTAAGCCAGACGAAAGCTGGATTATTTCAACTTCTAGATCATTTATCATTTGGGTGTACTGTCCATTTGTGGAACAATTTTTCGTTTTCTGTGCGCAAAAAGTGTGTGTCTTAAGTCGTTGATTTTATTTACATAATTATCTTTCAGGTCTCTTTTTTATTAAGTTTAATATTCAAACATTTCGAACTAATTGAACGTTATGAAAAAAAATTTGTTGTCGCTTCAATTCTTAGTGAATATTTCAGAGAATATTTGTTACCGTTTCATTTCCTGAGAGGAAGTTCCTGAGCCTTTTGTTCCCGTTTTGTTCTTTGCCAAAACTTTCCGGAGACTTTTGTTCCCGTTATGTTCTTTTGCCAAAACTTTCGGGAGATTTTTGTTCCAATTTTTTCCTCTTAGAAATTTTCCCGAAAGTATTGTACGCATTTTGTTCTCTTTGGGAACGTTGTGTGGGGTTTTGTTCTTACGCAATTCCCGTAGAGAACGTTCACCACAATTTTGTTCTAATTTCGGTTTTGGTTTTAAAGCGTTCTTGGGAACAACACTACGATTACGATCATAGCTTTTGTTCTCGGTCCCTAGTTTCGTGGCATTGATTGATAAAGCACAGAGTGTCAACAACAAAGAAATGTTGTTGGCAACATACTTAGAAGGGAATTGGCAACCAGTTCTAAATTATACTGCGTCAGTTTGAACTAGTCCTTAGAGGGGAATTCAGTGTATGAAATCGCAGACCTATGAGATGCTTTCTCATACCACCTGAAGATCATAGCTAGGTCTCGCAGTCACTTTCTGGATGACGAGCCAACTTATAGACGCTCTACGAACTCTTGTGGAACAGCCAGACTTACAACCTGGAACCAACGTTGTATAGACACCTACCTTCTCCTCACTTGCTTCCATTAAACCTGCTCTGTTAACAGCCCTCTTCCTTTGGTACCAGCTCATTAAAGTACACATATCCTGGGCCTACCGTTAGTTGAACTTGACAACAGTGGTTGTTAGACTAGCAAATTTAGGCAGGGTGTAGGAGTGCCGCTAAAACAAGCGCAAACTTCAACAAACGTGCAGGCGTCACAGACGTTGATAATGAAGGGTTCCAATTACAGGATATACATTCCGAATTGCTCAGAGAAAAAAAAATCAAAAATATGCACCTCTTAAGTTCTGGGACATCCTAGTGTACTTTAATGTTGGTAAGTAGATGTGTATGCCAGCATGCTTTTGTTGCTTTGTATTCAGCTTAATTTTATTTCCTTATAAGTTTTGATTACTTGTACAATGCGAAGAAAATGGTAGACGAGAAAACTTCGCTAAATGTTGGCCTCACATTTTTATACCCGAGCGCACTTGTGCACAAGGGTATTATAACTT
>NW_016209708.1:0-1942 GCF_001687245.7 Rhagoletis zephyria
TATTAAGATTTGATATTTTGATGGCAATTTCTGTGGAACTGTTGGCTTTTGTAAAATGCTGGTGCTCTGTACGTAAAGTGCCAAAAAAATAAAGAGAAAATAGCAAAGCATAATTCGAACTTGTATTTATTAAGATTTATTATTATTTTATTATTATTATTATTATTTTTTCAATGCCTTTAAAATTGTTTATCAAAATCTAATTAACTAAATTACGGCGAAAAATTTGTATGTTAAGGATAGACCACAAATAGTCAAATTCCTCTTCCTTTGATAGTACGATTCAACTTTTACTAAATTTCTAGAACATCTATTTCTGAGACTGGAGCACTTGAAAAATGGAAAATTAATGTTTTTGACTGACTTAAAAAAAATATATATATTTGAAAATCAAACACAAGATCAGATCATATTGATATGAGTCTAAAGTAAAAGAACAGAAGTGATTGGTGTTAACATATTCCTTTTGCTCTCTTCAATTTATGATGTTTAACTGCAGATTTAATTATTAACGGAGGTTTAGAATTGCCTGTCCAATTATAATTATGCAAGTCAAATTACTTGGATACCACAATTTATTTATACCAAAAGAGTCACTTATTCGTTTCNTCCAAGAAGCTTGCATATAAAATCAAATTTTCGAACATCAACTTAAGAGTAGAAAGGAAATTGGAATAATTGTTAGCCGCCCTCTTTGAACTGCAATAGTAATCAAGGTCAATTCTTATTGAAATGCATTGGCTGCGCAACAAATGAAATGCGAGTATTCAGAGCATTTGGCTAAGTTTGAAGACAAAGAGACGGGCAAGTACATAATAAGAAATTCAATTTCGCCTGCTTAGCATTTGAGCTATTCAATAGAATTATTCGAGCAGAAATAAATACGTTTTTTTATTTCTTAACTTGCTGAATATAAAAAGTAAGAACAGCAAATGGAGTAAAAATTAAATTTAACGCAATAAAGTGATTTTGCATTAAACGATTCCATTTTCAGTTGTTTACTATTAAACCGAAGATAGTCTCTGAAGGAAACAATGCGGAACAGTAATTCGGTGCGGCAAACTTTGGACGAATTTGGTCTTTAAACGTTTATTTTTTATTTTTGCTAAAGAAAAATGGCAAAATGGCTATTTTTTTTAAGTTAAAACTAAAACTGAATTTGAGCGTAGTATTTCCGAAGAAAAAAACGCGTATTAATAAAAATATAACTCGTCACATCAATTCTGCCTCCTGTCGATGAGTTTAGTAGAAATCAGCGAAAAATCTCGGAAAGTTAAAAAAGTCACTTCTTTAATACCAGTTATTTGTGGTTTTTTTTTATGTGAGAAAATGCTAATTCAATATTTAATTTTATTCATATTCGTTCTAACTTTAACCAAGCCACTTTAATTCAAATTTAAAAATGGTAATATTTCTATCAAAATAAAATTTTTTGAAATTTTTGAAGTTTTTCAACTCGTTTCAATAAGCGTTTTTTTCCTCTGAAAATTCACGGCCGAGTAGTTTTTTCTTAGTTTATTATTATTTTGTATTTTTTTTTTTTTTAAATGGCCAGTTTTGCTAATTTTTTACAATTCACCAATTTTTTCTCAAAAATTAGACGTGCTAGGAAAAATTTGTAAATCGAGTTGAAATCAGCGTTAAAAAATAGATCCGGTCGGTTCCGTTTTTGAAATTCAACTCGTCCAAAAAAAAATTAATTAAAAAATTGCCACCGAAAACAGAGTATCCATAGTTACATATTTTTTTAATTAAAGGCGTCTGAAACATCTACGGAAATATGTTTAAGAAGCATTAAGTTCTCATGCATCTCGAATAGCCACCTAAGGGCGTCGAAAATTTGACTGATGATGAGTTTCGGGCACGCAGATTTTTCACCAATCCCTTATTAGACCTCAATTCAAATTTCGACGGTTCGTTCCTCCGTTCTCAAAAAAAAAAA
>NW_016209710.1:0-1942 GCF_001687245.7 Rhagoletis zephyria
GAGCTGTGATGTTGTTACCTGTTGCCAACTTTTGCGCTTTTTTGATACAGTTTTTTTAACACACTTTTTTTCACCAAAACGCTGCAATGTCTTAAACCCTTTTTTCTCTTTTGAACTTATTTTTTTGTGTTTAACATTACAAAAAAATAAAGATGAACTCCTTTGAAAACGACAACTCAGACCGTACTCCATTGACTGAGATCAATGGCCCCTCGCCTTTCTTTTCTACAGCAAAAACTTCAATTCAAAAGAGCATCTCTCGATCTTACTCATCTCGATCTGCAACAGCCCATAGCAATTGCTTTCAAAATGGTAAAGATGAACTTTATTAAAAATTGCTAAAAAACTTTTTAATTTTTAGCATTTGGTATTTGTTGGCTCACCTGTTTCCGGTGGCCAAAAACCATCTTGATAAGCAGCTTCTTCTTTATTGGAATGTTTATTCTGCTAGTTTACCTTTTCGGCAACCAAGAGAAGCATCACCTCAGTTTGGAGAAGGTAGAGAAGACGATGGAGCAGGTCGGCATAAAAATGCCAAAATTTGAAAAAACAACTTCC
Source organism: Rhagoletis zephyria (assembly GCF_001687245.7). Lineage (NCBI taxonomy): Eukaryota > Metazoa > Arthropoda > Insecta > Diptera > Tephritidae > Rhagoletis > Rhagoletis zephyria. The sequence goes on from NW_016209710.1 coordinate 559, forward strand.
GTTTCGGAAAAACAAGATGACGTTTGGTCGGGAAACTTCAGCGGCTTCTACCGAGCAGTGGACGGCGGTGGCCACTACCAAAAAGTTTCCCGAGAGGATGGAAACCTCTACAATGACCTGGTTCGAGATTTGGCCTTCAGAGAGGACACTCTTCGAATTAGCAGTGAAGAGTCTAAAGATGAAGATGATAAAACTTCAATTTATTACACTGTAGTCGCCACCTCAAGCACCAGGGAGAAGGTTCACACTGAGCGGTACCGTTTTACTTCCGGTCAGCCCTTTCACTATCTGAATGAGGAAGATAATCTTCAGGCGGTGATCAACATCGCCGAGGACCAGTGGTGGCAGATGGTGGTGGGGGCAAATGTGGCCATTGGCCGNTGGTGGTGGGAGCGAATGTGGCCATTGGCCGGCGGTTTACTGACCACCAAATGACGGCGATGTGGAAGGCGGGAGAGGCACTTTATGTGAGAAATTATAAACGGGAACCGATTTAAACAAAAAATGATCAAAATTTTCAGTATTTTTGCTTTTTGACTAAAATAAATTAAATTTTCTACTTATGTGCATTTTATTACAAACAAAAAAGAAGTTCAACTAATTACATTGATGTTGATGATGATGATGGAGATGATAATGAAAACATTGATCAAAAAGTTTTTTTACTTAATTTTGAGCACCACATCAGCGGCGCCGTACTTGTCTTTGTTCTCCTCAAACAACTGCACAACGGCGTCAATGTACGTCTGGTGAAGGGCGTCAATTTGCTCCTGCGTCGGATTGGGCGTCGCCTCGGTGTCGATTGGTTTGCCCACTAATTTAAAAAAAATTATAAAGTTACAGTTTGAGATTTAAAAGTAAAATTAAACCACGTACCAACAGTGGTGATCGGCTTTCGGAAGGGCACAATGCCAAAGGAGTACTGAAACAGTCCTCGACCTAAGAAAAATAAAATAATTAAAACTTGAAATAAAGGTTGGCCAAAAAAGAAGGTATTACCATAAAACGCCGGAATCGGAAAGCCGATCGCCTTGATGATCTTCTCCTGAATTCGATTGTACAGCGACTCCTCCTCGTGCATTGTCGTAAAGAGGTCGTTTTCACCAAAAGAAATGACCGGAACTAGGCTGGCACTAAAATAAAAATAAACAAAAATTAAACAAAAAATTTTTTATTATTAAAAAAGAATCCTTACCCGTGCTTCAGCGCCAGTCGTACAAAGCCCTTTCGTTTTTTCAGCGTCAAGTTCATCTTATTGGGAATGGTGTCCAGCACCTCAAGGGCGCCGCCCACTACAATGGCTGCTGCGTTTCCTTTACCCTTTTTGCTGTTTAGAAAAAAATGTGAGAAAATTGTTAGAAAAAACTCTTAAAATGAGCTCAAT
>NW_016209712.1:0-1942 GCF_001687245.7 Rhagoletis zephyria
AGTGATTTTCAAACTTTATTTGTATATTGTCTCGCCCAAGGTAATAGTACTAGATTCGCAACGGCCCAGAAAGCCTAATGTGACTAAAATTTTTTTGATCACTTCTTCATCGTTTTTAGGCCTAAAATAGCTCATGCACTATTCCAATTTCCAATTCCAATTTTTTTTCCTCTGAGATGAAATGGGTTAAAGTGCAAAGTGGTCATTATTTATTAGAAAATAAGACCAATAATCAGATTTAATTTTTTGAATTTGGTATCGATATTGGGGGTAAAATTTCTCAACTGGATCTCGGATTTCAGTCAAGTTCGAATTTTAGCGTTTATAGATGTGAATGGAATTCTGATAATTTGTTTGAAAAATTTAATTTTTTAAAGTTTTTATAAGCAATTATATTTTTAAGCAATCTTTTTTTTTTCAAAACTCATTTTCACTTAAAGTATTTGACAAAAGCTGATGAAATTTTTTTTGTAAGCGTAGCGACGTTAAAGCTTTTCAAGAAAAATATTTTTATAATTTAGATTTTTTTTTTTAATTTAAACATTATAATTATTCAAGTTGCATTAAAAACATTTTCTAAATGAGTGTTTTCCATTTCTTTTACATATATTTTCAAAAACTGCATTTGTTGAGGAAAATATTTGTAAAAAAATCTTTTGTTAGAGATTTTCTGTTTATTTCTTACAGCTACATTTATCACATTTAAAAAAAAATTCATCAACTTTCCTCAAATACTTTAAGAGAAAATGAGTTAAAAAAAAATATTGCTTAAAAATATAATTGCTTATAAAAACTTAACAAATTTAAATTTTTCAAAAAAAATTCTCAGAATCCATTTCCAATCTATAAACCTCTCTACGCACAAATTTTCATTTTCATTTCATTTTTGTTATGTTATGCCAACACGACCGCGCCGAGTNACCAACAACCACATGATCAAGTGAATTGCAGCGGAATAGCTGCGCTTGATTGTGTTGGCATAACAAAAATGAAAATAGTGGAAATAAGCAAACGATAATTTACAAGGCGTACTTAGCACAGTACGTAGGCAACTGGCTGAGTCAGTGGGATCGTCGGTTTGAATCCTACTGAACGAAGTCTGATGAGAAAATGTGGTGATTTCCGAAATAGCTATCACTTCTACCATTTTCCCAAATTATTGTTGCTTTTCCACAATAAATTTTCATTAAACGGCCTCGAGCTCAATATGAATTGTTGAATATATTTGTTATAAGGCCAAAAAATAACAAAAAAAACATATAATAAAAATATTTTCGTCTGTAAGACTTTTTAAACTTTTCTATATTGACAGCCATATTGCAGTATTTACCTTATCTTATCAATTTACTTCAACTGCAATTTTCAAACAGTTGGCAACTCTCTTTTTTTTACCCGACTTCCAAAAAAGGAGGAGGTTATCAATTCGTCGGAATATTTTTTTTTATGTATGTTACCGCATAACTTTGGACCACGTCAACCGATTTCGATCGGAAAGCTAGTGTCTTAGAGGTGGTCCCATACTAGTCTGGCTAAGATCGGATCAGTGGATCATGAGATATATATATATATATATTTTTTTATATGAGAGTAGAAGTCGGTTTTTTTTGCTAAAAATTACTTGTTTCTCTCTATATTTTATGCAATACAAAGGTAAAAATTGCATTCAATTCCATGTATTAGTGTTCGAGTGATACGTATACAAACACATAGACAGACAGACTGACAGAAAAAAATCTAAAAAATCCCACCAAACAATTTGTGTTGCCGGCAATAAGAAAATGTGTCGCCCTCGGAAACAAATTTATTGCCGGTAATATTGCCATCGAATCGATTTTCTATTACCGGTCGCTCTAAAACGTCCGCGGAAGGCAACTCGCCTGAATGAGTCCTTTCCTTATCGCTTCAGGCGATATTTGGAATAATTTTATTCTTCTTAATACTT
>NW_016209713.1:0-1623 GCF_001687245.7 Rhagoletis zephyria
TCAATCGAAATGGGTTTGAAAAGGCTTTCAGGTACATTCTGCAATTTACTTCCGAGTAATTTTAAATCAAAATCGCTTCGAATTGAAATTTACCTTTGTAGAAGTTCACTCGGAGATAAATTGTATAACCTGCCTAATTATTTGTGAAATATGCGAAGTCAAAATAAAGACCCTTAGCCTGTAGATGCGCGATGAAGTTTTATTTTTTGAAATTAGAAACCTTCTATCGGTACAGGGTGATTTAAAATTTGATAATATTAAAAACCGACTATGCGAAACGGTGAGAACATTCGGAATAGCTTGTAGGTTTTTGAAATTCTTGCTTGGGCATTTTAACGCCGTGCGGGTTCACTAGTTTAATATAAAACACTAAAAAAATAAAATTTCGGTTTTTGTTATACACATGCAAGTACATATAAGTTTTACTTTTACGAAAGTAAATTCTTAAGTTGTACGAAATCTGCTGTTTAATGCAAAAATGCAAAAATATATACATACATAGATACATATGTATGTAGTCACGTTTACTGCCTTACAGGTGATTTATTATTTTCGGACAAATCATATGTGATTGTAGACAACGAAAAATATAGAAGAAATATGGTTTTATTGCAGGTAGCCCGTGTACAAACATATCTACACACATAAATATGTATGTATGTATGTGCTTTGCTATTTGAAGTTTACGTGCAAAAAACTCAATCACGATGACTAGGCATGTATTTTTGTCAATTTCTAGTTGCAATACGAATTTTTGTAATACATACATACATATTTTGAATGAGAACACATGTAGTACATTAAATATTGTCCTTAGTAAGGGCATTTTCCTGATTGTTTGCTACTGAGCACAACCAGAACAATCCACAAGCACACTGGGATACAACGCTCCTGGGCAGAGGATTGGAGAATCGCCAATCGACGAGGATAGAACAAATGGGCCATATCTGCCTCAGCGCCTTTCAGCGCACCTAGAGCAGATGGCATTTTCCCAGCTCATCTTCAAAAGGACTTCCCCGCTTTCTACCCTTCCTGATACCACTTTTCAGAGCATGTTCCGCGTGGGGGTCCGTTCCACTACAATGGTACGAAGTGACGGTCCGCTACATACCAAAGGTGGGGGGAAAACCAGCAGGCCAACCAAAGTCATACCGAGCCATTAGTCTCACGTCCTTCCTACTAAAAACCATGAAAAGAATCGTAGATAGGCATATCAGAGATACACTGAGAAAAAAAANACATACCAAAGGTGGGGGGAAAACCAGCAGGCCAACCAAAGTCATACCGAGCCATTAGTCTCACGTCCTTCCTACTAAAAACCATGAAAAGAATCGTAGATAGGCATATCAGAGATACACTGAGAAAAAAAAACGCGTTGTAAGAATAAAAACAATTTATTTGATTACCGTTTAAAAATGTTCGTTTTTAAATCAAGTGAAAATTCTTAACAAAATGGATTTTTTCATTATACATACACTACGTATAATAGAAATATTCAAATCAAATACGCCCGTATTGAAATAAAGCATTTTCACTGCACGGATTCTTTTTCATAATTACATATGAAAGCATATGTATACAAAGCAAGCATACATACATATGTACATACATACATATGTACAT
>NW_016209713.1:1762-1942 GCF_001687245.7 Rhagoletis zephyria
TGCTACCAAGAGCGTCCGGGTTCAATTACCATCAGACGGAACATAAAATTAAATTTTTTTCTTCTTAATTTTAATTTCGTATAACGAAAAAGCTTCGCAACGACATATTTTATAACGTACATTCTCAAATCTAAAACGAGTTGGGTTGGCGCTCTTTCATATGCGTATTTTTTTAAATTT
>NW_016209715.1:0-265 GCF_001687245.7 Rhagoletis zephyria
TTCTTCTTCTTCTTCTTCTTCTTTAAAACTGGCGAGTGCAGTTCAACGACTGCTGCAAACGATGGAAGCAGCGGAAAAGGGCAGAATGAAATGAAGTGAACTGAGCTGCAGTGCACTTCAATGGACAAGCCAAGCTGCAAGTCAAGCTGCAATTCAATTTCGCTCGTTAGCTTCTGCCGCCGCTGACGCCGGCGACGACGTCTCCGCGTGCCTTATAGAGCTAAACTAGATTTAGTGGCCAAGACGGCGAAAGCAGAAGCAGCAG
>NW_016209715.1:322-687 GCF_001687245.7 Rhagoletis zephyria
GCTGAGGCTGAAGACGACAGTCGACGTCGTCGTAGTCAACAGGTTGGCTCTATATTCTCTCTCCACTCTGCTCCACTTGGCAATCTCCGACAAAATGAAATTCCAAACGATCTGCAAATACTTTCTGCTAAGGGAGCCGGCAAAGGAGTAGGATTCTTCTTCCCTTTTCCGGCGTCTGCAGAATCGGTCTGAAACCGAGAGAAAAGAAAGAGAGCTTTGCACTTTTAATTTCACTCGAATTTCCCGAGCTGCTGCTGCTGCCGTCGCTGGTCAGTGTTCTCTCAAGAGAGTTCGGCGTCCTTTTACCCACACAGCCACAGAAGAAGCCTGGCGGGATACCCCCAAACAGCAAGTACTTTCGGTGG
>NW_016209715.1:733-1942 GCF_001687245.7 Rhagoletis zephyria
AGCCACAGCCACAGAAAACTCTGTGACTCGTGTGATCGTCGCTGCGAGGAGTGAAAACACTGTCGTGAAACAGATTCCACGACCTATGAGAGAATGCTGGGAAATGCTGGTCAGTGAGCAGATGAGGAAGGGGACACCGATCGGAAGCAATGTCTTCCTTCTTTCCTTCTCTTCCCAGTGTGAGTTACCACACTTTCTCCTGTGGCTAGTGAGAACCTACCAAAGAGAGAGTGCTAATTATTACAACGGTGTTGGCGAAAGGAGAACTTTTGTGTCTTTTTGTTTCCCAAGTCGTCGTAGCAGCAGAGAGAACTGTCTCAGTTGGTCAGTGAGTTTTATGACTGAGTTTTAGTGTTGGTGTGTTCTAAAAAGAACCTAAATTCAAGCCAACCAAGAAAAAAAATTTGCAAAACATGACAGGCGTTTCTTTCTACTTAGGTTTAATTTATGGCCTCCGTGCACGGTAAAGTGCACTTTGGCGACCAAAGCTCACAACCAGTGTCAACCGGACAGTGTACAACTAAATTCAGACGAAGTTTTCTAAAGAAGAAGTTGCTAAGAGGAAAAGAACTCCACAAAATTGTACAGTACAGTGTGGGAACAAGTGTGTAAAGTGTGTGTGTGTGTGTGTGTCTGCGCCAAGTCGTCCGTAAGTTACGAGCGCCGATAAATCACCAGGTGTAATTGATTAAGTGTTTGGAAATGTTTGTGGTGTGCTGTGTACGCTGATTTTAGTGAGAAAAAACGGGCCGAAAAAAAAGCAGAGCTAAAGCACAGAAACCCGAAAACGACCTCTGCTGTACACGACTAGTTAGTTCCCAACAAGTAGTCATCTTTCTTTCTCTCTGTCTTTCTAAAAGGTCACCCGAAGCAAGTCAAAACCAGTCAGTTTCTCTTCTCATACCTTCGATTAGAGTATCCACTAGCAGTAAAAAATGACATTAATCCAGGTGAGATATGACAATAAATCGCGCACACTTTTTTCGCTGAAATTTTTTTCTTCTTCTTAGCAGCAGCAGCAGCTGGTAATTAATTGCACTAATTGTCAAGCTAGGCTAAAAATGCTCACTAGTGAACAACGAGAGAAACGGCCATAAGATTTGCAGGATTTCAACAGGAGAGAGAGTTAACCAGAGAGTTGACAAGAATTGCAGTAAAATAAAAAACTTTGCATTTCACACAGGCATTTCCCTAAGCAGCTAAAGTCGA
>NW_016209716.1:0-1941 GCF_001687245.7 Rhagoletis zephyria
AGTTAATTTGGGCATCATTAAGCAAGTAAAGTATGAATGCAGTAGAATGAATAGTGTGCCGGTGGTCAAGAGAACATTGAGAGAGAGGGAGAGTAGGATGGCCTTACGCACCTCACGTGTTGGCTACACGAAGCAATTTATTTGACGGACTTAAAAGGTCACTGATAAGATAAAATNGAATGCAGTAGAATGAATAGTGTGCCGGTGGTCAAGAGAACATTGAGAGAGAGGGAGAGTAGGATGGCCTTACGCACCTCACGTGTTGGCTACACGAAGCAATTTATTTGACGGACTTAAAAGGTCACTGATAAGATAAAATCGCGGGTGCATTTTTTTTTTAATTTTGTACAGAAAATTTTCGAAAATATTGCGACAAAGTGAATAAAATTTATGACGTTTAAATTACAATTGGGAGACGCGTCTAGACGTGAAAAGCGAAAAGCAAAATTGTTGAATGTTTAGGAATTGGTAAACATTAGTTGAAGGGAAACTCAAATAGAGAGAGCCGACTAGAGGACTCACTTAAGCGGAGAGTGAGAGGGATAAAAATGAGCTCCGAAGCTTTAAAAAAATGAGCTACTACCCAAAGCTTATGTTCAACTTATGATGCCTCTCGAGCTTCGATATCCTGCTAGAAATTTTTCCTATTAGATATCTACATACTATTTATTGTAATCTATATTTTTTACGCTAAGCAATTGATTTATTTTAATTTAATAAATTTTCAGCGCGGCCTATGGTAAGCGCCAAGTGGCACAACCATTTCTTGTTGCGCAATTAATGAAGTATATCTGTTGTGAATTTTCCTTGGAGTTGGGCAAAAATGTTTTTTTGCGATGCCAACTCTGTTATACATAAGTGGGTTAGGGTGGCTTAATAATTTCAAGTAGTACGATGAAGCATGTTTTTTGATTTTCTTTTATACGGTGAGAATCTTTGGATGGCGATGTAGTTGGGCGTTTGTGACATAATAGGGTGAGTTCAGAATCATTCTCAGAGATTTGAAGTATCTCAATGTGAGAGTTTGTGGCTGTGCTGTATACCGATGAGGAGACGTAACCTCCGAAATATCTGTATATTCTATCATTTGTAAACTAATGCTGTTTTCCACAATAATTTTTGTATTGAACAATTTTTTATGAGCGTGAGGCCGTTTCGAATGAAAACAAGTAATTTTTAGCAAAAAAAGAAACCGACTTAGAAAATATATATATATCTCTATATATTTCATGATCCACTGATCGGATCTAAACCAGGTTAGTATGGGACCACCTCTGATACCCTACCTTTCCGAATGAAAACAAGTAATTTTTAGCAAAAAAAAAAAACCGACTTAAAAAATATATATATATCTCTATATATTTCATGATCCAATTATCGGATCTAAACTAGATTAGTACGGGACCACCTCTGAGATCCTACCTTTCCGATGCAAAAAGAATTATCGAAATCGGTTGACGTGGTCCAAAGTTATGCGGTAACATACATAAAAAAATAAAAAAAAATAAAAAATATTCCGACGAACTGATAACCTCCTCCTTTTTTGGAAGTCGGTTAAAAAAAAAAACAAAAAAATGTTGTGGCCTTAAGTTCAATAAAAATTGTTTTTCCACTACTATAATGTTTTTCGTACCATTATTTCATTAAAAACGGCTTCAATGCCTATAAAAATTGTTGCATATAATTGTTTCTAGGAAAGAATAAGTCTTTTGGAATAAGAAAAGTCTTTTGAACCGTCTTGCCGTCTGTTTTTCATTTATCTTACGAGAGACTTTTTACTATCTTAGCCAGAATTGCCGTTTTAATGACCGATATCTCACACTCCACCTGCCTATTAAAACGACTGCATAGTCATTATTATTTGATTATTTTTGTGCTTATTATCTCATTACCTAATTGCATGACGCACAAAATTCTGGAATCAACTGTATGTATGTATGC
>NW_016209717.1:0-172 GCF_001687245.7 Rhagoletis zephyria
AAGAAGAAGAAGAAATAGTGAAATGGGGCCAAAAAGGAGGAAGATCTGACCGCTCCGCTGTGCCAGCTATGATCCGCAGCAGCAGCAGCAGTCGGGGTCAGTGCTGGTCGTGGTAGTCTTGAATGGTCTGCAGAGTACTTTTCTTCTGTGGTCTCTCTCTCTCTCTCTCTCT
>NW_016209717.1:188-1941 GCF_001687245.7 Rhagoletis zephyria
TTCTTCTGTGGTCTCTCTCTCTCTCTCTCTCTCTCTCTCTCTCTCTCTCTCTCTCACCTCTGCCGCCGCCGAACTCTCTGCTGCTGTTGCTGCTGCTGCTGCTCGTCCACGTCAGCTCTTGTCGCTGTTGCCGTTGCTCTTCGTGTTGTTGAACTCTGTCAGCGGCGGCGGCGGCGGCGACCGAACTTTGCCCTGGATTCGACCAGCTGCAGTGGTGCGGGCCCTCAGCAGCAGCAATTCACTGCGCTCTCTTCCGAGCTCTAAGTAAAGCTCGGTCAGTCGTGGCAGCAGAAAATGGCAGCGACGGTGGTGGTGGTGGTCACCGGCCGCCGACCACTCTTCTCTTGTTGCTCAGGCCACCGCAGGTCTATGAGAGTCCCACTTTGAGGTCTCCCTCCACTCTACAGTTTGCTGTCCTCTTTCCTTTGTGTCTGCGGCTGCTGCTGTTAATAGTGGAACACCAAAAGCAGCAGCAGCAGTCCAGTTCAGTGTTTACCAGGGCGCAGTACAGACCGCCGAATTTCCTTTTCTTTCCTTCCCTCTTTGCTGACTGCAGAAGCAACTCAGCAGCAACTCAGCAGCTCCGGTCTTTTGGCAGCTTTTTGCCTCCCTTCCCTAATGTTGTTGTTGTTGTTGTTGTTGCTGTTGTCTTGGTTGTTGTTTTAGTTTTCACCCGAAGAAGAAGAAGCACACACTACTCAACTTGACTTGCAAGAGAGGAAGAAGCACACGCTGGACATAAAAAGAAAGAAAGAAAGAAAGAGGTAGCGGCACCGCCGTCGCCGAGCTGAGCACCACTAATCAGTGGTCGGCGATCAGTCCCCCCCTCTTCTCCTTTTCCACTGTGGCCATTTAAATAAAGAGAGAGACAGAGTCAGTCAGTCAGCCAGCAGCCGAAAACTAGACTGGCTCAGCCGTCTGTTGCAGTCACAATGAAGAGAAGGGAAAGAGCTAGAGAGACGTCTGCAGACGATTGGCAGAGCTACCACCACCACCACAACTACTGCTGCAGCTGCAAAACCGAAGAGAGAAGAAAGAGAAAGAAAGAGATTTTTGGGGCATAATCCAGCTCATGAGCTCAGGAGCTAGCGCCATCCGGCGAACTGGAACAAATCATCGCTTCATTTTTTTAAATTAAAAAGTTGTTCAAACTAAACTAAAAAGTGTTGCTATAAAAATGTTCTGAATTTTCCACCAAAAAGTTCTGTTCAACAACAGACACTGTTCATTTCCAACCGTCGACCACCACATGTTGAATTGCCGGCAGCAGCAGATAGCGAAGGGCGGCCAGTGGAGCGAAGAGCGTCGCCAGCCCGCCCGCCCACTCAATGGCCACTTCACTCCACTGAAGGTACTTTTTCCTCTTTCTGAGTTTATAGAAACTCTCTCCGAAACCGCAGTTGGCCGCCCTGCTCTCCACCAAGCTGGGGCTGGTCTTCTTCAGGTCCCACGCCCAGCCCACCAGGGCAAAAAGGTTGATAATCGCCGTCATTGGATTGAAGACGTCCGCCGGGCCGAGCTCGCTGGCGGAGTAGTCCGAGGGGAAGCAGTGGTGAAAGTTGTGAAAGCCTAGAAAAATAATTCAAAATTTTAAACTTTTTTTTAGTAAAAATCTGCACAAGCTTCTTTTACCTTCACCGCACTGAATGTGCCTTGTGGTGGACTCTACCGCACTCTGACCACTATCGTACGGTCGCCAGCCGTACATGTGCGCCCAGCCTGAAATTCACAAAATAAAAACAAAAAAAATGTG
>NW_016209718.1:0-1941 GCF_001687245.7 Rhagoletis zephyria
GAGTTTCATAGAAATCCGACATATGTACGTACGTTCATATTTGTGAATATAAATGTGTACATTTGTTAATTTGAATTGGGGCAATGAATTTTGGAGAAATTTACTATCATATTCAAATACTGATGAAATAGAAAATGAATTTATAATTTTTTAGTTATTTCTCGGCTGAAGGCATTAGACCTTATTCATAAATAAAAAAAATAGGATTAAAGAGCTTTTCATACAAATTTCGCATTTATAAAGCAGTTAAGTCTTTTATTTTTATTTTTATGAAATTGGGTGATTATTTATTTCAGCGCCTTTTTTTTTTGATAAATTTTTTATTTTTTGCATGCCACTAAAAACTGTTTATCCGTTTTATTTACCCTGTCCTTCGTTGAAATTGCGTAAATAAATAATCAAAACAGAGACTGCTAGAATATAGTGTGCGATATAATGATAAGGTCACCCTATATTCATATGTTTTCACTTTATTTTTTCCAATTTATTTTAACTATTATTTTTTTTTATATAGTTCGTTCTATAACAAAAACTATTTGATGCAGGCCTCAAACTTTGAAAAAAATAAAAATAAAAAAACATTTAGTTTCTGCAAAATTTCACACCATTTATTCAAAAATTTTTGGGCATGCATAATAAAGTGCAGGTTTGAGGTGGCTACATCATGAAACAAAAGCGCTAAAATCCCAGTCTAAATTTTAGTAAAATATTTATTAAAAAAAAACTTAAATTTCACACCAAAAGTGCAAAATTTTGCACGTTTCATTCAGAGTTTTTATAAAATTTTTGAGCATTCAGTTTCAAAGCCCATGGAATTCTAATAGAATAAAGTGTAGGTTTGAAGTGGCTAGAAAATACCGTCGATTTTTTGCAATTTTACAAAAAGTTAAGGCTATTATACATTTTCCAAACTTATACAAAAAAATTCCCAAAAGTCAACTGTTTTTTCGAACGAATTCAAACATACACTTAATTGTTCTACATACAATTGAATGGGAAAGGGAACTACATACCCCAAAAATTTGAATTTGAATAAAATTTTTGAATAAAAAGTGTGAATTTATTTATTTTTACTTTTTTGTTTTTGTAAGAAGTGCCTGTGTGAATCGGTAACATAGTTCTGTGGGGAAAGCTGGTGAATAATATTTTTACTATGGTGAGACAGTTTTGCTAACCTACTGTGTGAAATTAAATCTTTTTTGGCAGCAGTAAATTTTTGACAACCGCAGAATAATTAATTGTAAATTGAAGTGAAATTAATATTTTAAGAAACCATCTACCATCATTGATTGCAATTCATCAATTTAAGCTTTTGGAACATCAAAGAAATCTATTTACATGAAATATTTAATAAAGTGTAATACTTCTTAATTTTGCCACCATAAAGTCCATTTTCCAATAATTTGTTGTTTTTGCTTAAATTTGGGGCTGAAAAATTATGCACATCAATAATCTTTGCGATTGTCAGAATTTTCTATACATTTGTCAAAAATTGTATTCACCTCGTACTTGTCAAAAATTTACCCGCCGCAAACTTTGTTACCGATTCACATACGTTCGGAGTATTAAATTTGAATTTTGGATTTATATGGTTTGGTTATAGAATGAACTATATTTTTATTAAAAAAAANTAAAAATATTTGCAATAAAACTTCTTTTTTAATTGCTTTTATTTTGATAAATTTTTTAATTATAGTTTATGCTTTATTTTTTGTTATTTTTCAACTAGCAATTCCTTTTTAAGCATTTTTTAATTTTCTCTTTCCTTATATTATACAATGCAACTAAATACTCTGACTTAATCAATTCATGCTGAAGCAACTCAACTAGTTCAAGCCTATTTATTAGCAGCTGTTGTACAACTTTTTTTTTATAGAATTTTGCAGTTTGCATATTGAAAGCACATTCTTCTATGTAGCTGCGATTTCTTTGCCCACCATT
>NW_016209719.1:0-1941 GCF_001687245.7 Rhagoletis zephyria
GGCAGTCAATATAAAATCTATTATGGATATTTTAATGTGCAACATATTTCCTTACTTATCCATATAATAATGTATATGTATATGTGTGTATATGTGTTTGTATGTAGTGTACATATATAAGCAAATTTAATAACGCCTGGACTTTTTGCCAAAACATTTAATTGTCATAAAAAATCGCAATGTTGTTTTTTTTGATGGTTGTGTTTGCAACATATTTTTCAGCTTACATTTTTCATTGCGTGAGCTCAACAACAATTACGGTACGGTACGGTACATATAAATCTTTATGAATGATAAAAATTTAGTTGCGCAAAACTTTATGAAGTGCGTTAAATGGTGTTGCCGAAGGGACGGCATTAAGTGGGGAGAGGGGAATTCATGTATGTATTGGAATTGAATTTTACTGTCCCATTTTTTAAATTAACTGTGAGGCTGACTTAACTGAGATAATGCGTAAGTGTTATTTTGTATTGAAAATGCGGTACCTACACTTGCAAAACACATAATAATATGCTGACCAGGAATGTTAGTCCCGGGATCTCGGCCTTTTTAAAGTCTCAAAAATCCTGGGATTCTTGGCAAATAATCCGGCAATTTTCGGGATTTGTAATTTGCACTGATGGCAATTTCTTGACCAGTATTGGCTAACTTCCTTGTTTTATTTAATAATTAATATTTTTTATAAATGCCTAGCTCATTATACATACAGCACCGCGCGGTAGTAAATTTTAAACACAAATATCGATATATCGTCGCTTAAAGTACAAAACCGCGTAACTGATATTTCCTGCCAAAAATTGGATTAGCTCACGCAAACTCATGGCTCAATCCTTATCCATTCGTCCTGAAATATACCAGCCTTAGTGCGATTGCTTTATAAAAAAAAAAACTTTTTGAAATTGGAATGTTTTTACTCTATAGAAAATAATTTTACCAACCACACATATGCGGTTTTGCATTTTCTTGATATGCGGTTTTGCACTTTAATTGACGATATTCGCGAAACTATGGGCGAAATGTAGTAAAATTGCGTTTTTAGTTTTTCACTTTGATGTCAGTAATTTCAAAAATGATTTAAAAATTATTAAATTAAATTAAAAAAATTAAAGAGGAAATCCTGCAGAATTTAAACAGCTTCAAGTTNAAACAGCTTCAAGTTTTTGGTGCAGAAGGACTGGTAAGTATTGAAAATGTTCTTTTAAAATTTTATCCTTGCAATTTCGCAATATTTGTTTTTGAAAAAATTATATGTTAAGTACTTTTGTATATAAACTCGATAACATCGTCCTTCTAACTTTATCAGCTTAAAAAATTACCTATTCATCCTTGTGAATCTAAAAAATTATAATTTTTTTAAATTCTAAAGAAACCTACTTTTTGAGGTTGTATTTTTTGATAATCTGTTTCGCAGGCCCATTTCGTACAGAACTGAATTTGGTTAGAGAATTCTACTTAACCAAATATAAGCAAATGAATGCCCCTTTACGAAGGGTAAAACAATAGAGATTGCTCTTCGTGTTATACTATTGTCAAGTGAAAAAGGTCTACACTAAGACTTTTTCTCGGGAGCTTTGAATGACTTGTTCGGCGATTACAAATCTTTTGCATTGCCGAATAGTGCTGGCAAAGTGGGGTACAGATTTAGGCAAGCGGCCGTAACTCCTCAAAACTCACATGCCAATAATTTAATCGACAGCCAGCGGTAGTAATGGGTAAAATACCAAAATCTGTTTTTGTTCCATAATACAGGAATATGATAGAGGAACTCTGCATTGATGGAAAAGTCCCAACATACTGGGCCCAGGATAAAAGGGAATTGACAGTTAATATAATGCTTCGCTTTTAGAGTCCAAAAACTTCCGGCGACTATTTATTCATACGAGCATAATGAGGGTAACTCTAAAAACACACTAAAACCTCTTTCATGTCACTGTCCAGCTG
>NW_016209720.1:0-1941 GCF_001687245.7 Rhagoletis zephyria
TAAAATAAAAGATTTGTTAAATCGATTTCATGAATTTTAGTTTAAAAAAGATTGGCGATTTTTTTCAAAATTTGCGCTTTTTTTAACACTCTGGACACCCTGGTCTACAATGACAAATGCCGAAGTGTCAAACTCATTGGGACCACGCGCTTTGATACTACACCTTTTGAAGGACAAATTCTTTAAGGCTAAATTTAAATGGATACTCGAACACAAAAAAATTATAATTCAATTCAACTAAATAGTTTTACGGATACGCATCTTAACTAAAAAATATCGAAAACTCAACAATATGTGGGGGTAAGAAAAAATCTAACCAACAGGCGGTACGGAGAAAAATGAAATCTTGGATATCAAGACTAACTTAGAAGATTATTATGCGGTTATCGGGGAATTCATGCAAAGAAAGAATATACATATTTATAATTAAGCATCTGCGGCAAATTCTAAAAAAAAATGCATCGAATTGAAGAAAAGTTCTCAAAATACTCATAAATTTAACATTAGAGAATCATGTGCGAAGAAACAAACGGTGAAAATTTTAAAAAGAGCATAAAAAAGTTAACAAAGTGAAGAATGACAGGAGAAAACGTAATTTAAAATAGTAGACAAATATATTCAACAATTTTTATTTAGCATGGGCCGTTTTTAATGAAAAACTAATTTGAAAAAAATTGTAGGAGTGATAGCTAATTCGGAAATCACCACATTCAGACTTCTTTCAGTAAGATTCGAACCGACGATCCCACTGACTCAGCCAGTTGCCTACGCACTGTGCTAAGTTCGCCTTGTAAATTATCGTTGCTTTTTTTCCACTTTTTCGTTTGTTAAGCCAATACAATCAAGCGCAGCTATTCCGCTGAAATTCACTTTCCATCATGTGGTTGTTGGTTTTTGTTAATTATTCAATTTTTAGAATGTTTAACTTTTAGGTGTGCTCGTCCTTAAGTTATTTGTTTTTTTTTTATTTTATGGCCTTGTAACAATTATATTCAACAATTTTTATTGAACTTGAGGCCGTTTTTAATGAAAAACTTATTGTGGAAAAGCAACAATAATTTAAAAAAATGGTAGAAGTAATAGCTATTTAGGAAATCACCACATTTCCTCATCAGACTTCTTTCAGTAGGATTCGAACCGACGATCCCACTGACTCAGCCAGTTGCCTATGCACCGTGCTAAGTACGCCTTGTAAATTATCGTTTGCTTTTTTCCACTATTTTCATTTTTGTTATGCCAACACAATCAAGCGCAGCTATTCCGCTGCAATTCACTTGATCATGTGGTTGTTGGTATTGTTGGTTTTTGCTAATAATTCTATTTTTAGAATGTTTAACTTTTAGGTGTGCTCGTCCTTAAGTTATTTGTTTTTGTTATTTTTTGGCCTTATAACAATTATATTCAACAATTTTTATTGAGCTCGAGGCCGTTTATTAAATGAAAATTTATTGTGGAAAAGCAACGATAATTTGAAAAAATGGTAGAAGTGATAGCTATTTCGGAAATCACCACATTTCCTCATCAGACTTCTTTCAGTAGGATTCGAACCGACGATCCCACTGACTCAGCCAGTTGCAAACGCACTGTGCTAAGTTCGCCTTGTAAATTATCGTTACTTTTTCCCACTTTTTCATTTGTTAAGCCAACACAATCAAGCGCAGCTATTCCGCTGTAATTCACTTTTGATCATGTGGTTGTTGGTTTTTGTTAATATTCTATTTATAGAATGTTTAACTTTTAGGTGTGCTCGTCCTGAAGTTATTTGTTTTTGTTATTTGGTGGCCTTATACAATTATATTCAACAATTTTTATTGAGCTTGGGCCGTTTTTAATGATAAACTTATTGTGGAAATGCAAAAATAATTTGAAAAAATGGTAGAAGTGATAGCTACTTCGTAAATCACCACATTTCCTCATCAGACTTCTTTCAGTAGGATTCGA
>NW_016209721.1:0-1941 GCF_001687245.7 Rhagoletis zephyria
TTGAAAGTCGTGGCTGCCAGCAGAATTAGTTTAAAATCTTGTTATTTTTTAGCGTTTCTTATAATAATTTGAATTATGGAATCACGGACGATAAGGGTCTCAGATTTACTTAGTTCCCGGGTGCCTTCTTGGAAAGGTTCGCCTGTAATGAATACCTTGTAATTGGTTTATTTTATTAGTTAGATGAGCTCGGCTTTTCCTTGTTGCAGGCAGTCACAATTAATTACTAACCGCTGTCGGTACCATAAGCCATCAAATCCGTTTTGTTGTTCCATTCCATGCGCTCAATGTGTTTTGATATATTTTTTGAGGCGAATGAACGCAAATTTTCAACATACATATGTATCAGGGACCGTAAATAACAGTTACGTTTTTTCAACAGCTAAACTTGGCCAGATATTTTTAAGTCGAAAATAAAAGTCCTTTCCTTATAATAAACAACCCGCTTATCCAAATTTAACAAGTTTGGTATCAACTGAAAGAGGACTAAAATAGCTTTAGAACTGAAATATTTAAACGAGGAAAGCCAGCAGAAAGC
The DNA here is from genome assembly GCF_001687245.7 of Rhagoletis zephyria. Lineage (NCBI taxonomy): Eukaryota > Metazoa > Arthropoda > Insecta > Diptera > Tephritidae > Rhagoletis > Rhagoletis zephyria. Next base: position 539 of record NW_016209721.1, read on the forward strand.
CAGTTATTGAAAAATATTTAATTTTTTAATTACCATAGAACAAACCTTGGGTCAGGATATGCATTTCTTTTGTATTAAATTATAAAAAAATATAAATAGAAGTGGTAGCCTTCGATACTTATTTCTGTTTAAAAGCTATTTAAGTCCTCTTAAGGATAGTTTGNCTTATTTATGTTTAAAAGCTATTTAAGTCCTCTTAAGGATAGTTTGTTTACTATCCGGAAAAACTTTTATTTCGAACTTGAAAAATATGTGGCCCAGTTTAACTGTTGGGAAAAAAATAACTGCTATTTACGGTCCCTGACATGTATCGTTAATACTATTTCACATTGCCGCTGAAATGCAAAAAACCACAACTAACTAAATTTTTGTATTGCCTAAAACGATGTAGGGACTTATGATTCGATGAAATGCATCATAATCAATCAAAAAGTTAATTTTGGATTTTTAGTTAGTTACGGCTCTATGTATTTCAGCGAAGATGTGAGTTAAGCCCTTTCCATACTATACTAACGATATATTACATGCCCAGTCCCACTCCTCAATATACATAAAATTCACCTTGAATTAATTCTTATTTAATTTGTGAACTTGGCTGTCGACTTATTTACATATAATTTCATCTTTATTTCGATGCATGCTAATTTTGACAATTTACACAAAATTAAAATAAATGTTTTTGTTTTCGAGCTGAAAGACTAATAAAAGGAAAAGCTGAAGTTAAGAATAATAAGTTTTATGATAAAAAAATAATTAAACTTTTTTAAGAAAAAGTAGAAAAATACTAGCGATGCATCCAGTTTTTTCAACAGACCTTTGACAAATAATATTCGATAGTTACATAATTCTTACCTAATTAAAGGTAAACTTTTAACGACTCTCTTTATAGCCAGCCGTTGAACATTTCCGCTGGAAATACCTGCTATTATCTTACTCTTTGACTTTAAATTACGAAGGCAAAAAAATTTCGGCTAAAATTTTTTGTTTGCCAGATATACGTTTTATCTGTGCACTTGCACAATATTCGCACTCGCAAAAGCTCCGCATTGATTATTGCGAATGCGAAAGTGAATGCGAATATTAAAATTTATGCGGAACTTCCGCGGTTGCGAATGCGAATATTCGCCTGGTAGGGACCCAATATACACAATTGTGATAGGTCCTTTTCAGAAAAAAAAAATTGCGAAAAATTAAAAAAATCATTCAATGTCGCATTAAGAAGAAATAAACTTAAAATCTAAATTTTGATCAAAATTTTTGCTTAAAATATGATTGGTTCTCAAAGNATTGCGAAAAATTAAAAAAATCATTCAATGTCGCATTAAGAAGAAATAAACTTAAAATCTAAATTTTGATCAAAATTTTTGCTTAAAATATGATTGGTTCTCAAAGGGTTAAACCAA
>NW_016209722.1:0-1941 GCF_001687245.7 Rhagoletis zephyria
TACTTTCCCCTGCGCTACTTCTTCACCGTCGCCCTCTTCCGCCTCGTCGCCGCCGCCCCCTTCGCCTACTGCTACCCCCTCATGATCGACCTGCTGCTCGTCGTCGTCCTCCACTTCTACTACGTCCGCCTCTACAATGTCAAGTTCTTCGGCGGCCGAAGATCAAGAGGAGGAGACGGCGATGACCAGGAGTTTGTCATCGAGGAGGAGGAGGAGGCCGACAATGACAGCATCTTCAGCGTGGAGAATCACCTCCACGCGGCGCAGCTCAACGCCCCGCCGCCCAGCTACACCGAGGTGGCGCGAAATCCGCTCAAGTATCCGAGTTTGGTGGGCGTTGTTGAAGTGGGCAATAGTGGAAATGGAGGAAATGCTAGTTCAAGCTCAAGCTCAGCAGTGCTTCAACTTTCCCCCAGAAGGCTCGAGTCAATTGAGGAGGTCGGCGAAGAGGCTGCTTCTTCTGCAGCAGCAGCAGCAGCTGCGGCAGCCGTGGAAGGTCAAATGACTTCGACGACATTGACCTCAACGATGACGACGACAACAACAACTAGGACATAGGACTTTTTTGGCACTCATTACGATCTTCTCTCCTCCCCTTTCATATTTTTCACTGTCCCATAGCCATTGTACCATTTCACCCTTCACTTTCAAGTCTAGAACTCTTCATTCCCCCCACCTTTCTTTACTCTAGGAGTTTACCATTTCCTACCCGCCACAGTCATAATAATATTCCGACAAACAAACAAAGATGCCCTCTGATGATAATAAAAACGAGAGAGTACGCTTTAGTTAACAGCAGAAGTTGAAAGAGACTTTTTCAGTCATAGAAAGAATGAAAGAGCAAACTGTCGTCTTGAGTTGCCAGGCAATCTACTCCATGCCAAATTCAAATATTAACAAGTGAAAGTCAGTCAGTCGATCTTGTGTGCTGTGCAAACAGAATAAAGAAGTCGCCAGCGGGAGCTAGGCAACGAAGAAGCACACTGCTGTACAAACGTTTGTACAAGGAAAACACACACAGAAAAAGAGCTCTGACAGTCAGTCAGTCAGTCAAAATTGTCAGCACTTTGAAAATCTTCTGCTAAAGTTAACCTTTGAGCAAGGAAAAAGCTTGCAATTCTGACGGAGAATTTCAAAGATATACAACTGCTGTACAACCAGCTCAGAACCTTTAGACTGTAGACTCTGAACTCTCAAATTGGCGTATTGAGATAAATAGCAAAAGCAGGCGTTGCTAGGCGTTCCAGAGCAGCATAAAGCCATAAAGCAGAAACACTGCGGAGTTTGTTGTTTGTTATCATCAACGACTGCAGCAGCAGCAGCTTCTGACCAGTCCAGGGCCTGACACAATGTCTCTCCGCTGTGGAGTTTTATTGTGATTCACAATTACTGTGTGTGCAGTATTCTATTTCTATTTTCACCTGCAAATCACCTTCCTAGAGCTTGTGTTTATGCTGTGGCTGCTGTACAGTCGCGCACAAACACATTTTAGAGATAGCAGGAAAGGTAAAAGTAGATCATCTTTAGCTTTAACTGCTGCAATAATAATCAACACAGGAGGAGAAGAAGAAGTTCACGCAATCACGGCAATCAGAATGTTGACTGTTGCGCACAGTTGTGACAAATAAAACACCTAGCTGTTGATGTTTTACAATCAATGATGATGTTCCCGATTATGATTATGATGCTATTCTAGACAATATCCTGGTTCATCCCCATTCCCTACCCTCGGACATCCTGGTGGTCATCTTTAAGTGCATATCCTCTATTGCGTGTAATTGGTGAAAGAAAACGGAAAGGAAAAATAGCACCTACCGTTTGCTGCTGCAGGTAGTAGTATTCTCTTTGCCTTCTTCTTCTTCTTGGTNCTAGCTGTTGATGTTTTACAATCAATGATGATGTTCCCGATTATGATTATGATGCTATTCTAGACAATATCCT
>NW_016209725.1:0-1941 GCF_001687245.7 Rhagoletis zephyria
TATTTTCAATTTTCGACCGCATTTGAATCAAACGCAAGCATGCTTGTGCTCCTTACGCACTGTCATATGTGTGTGTGTGTGTGTGTGTGTGTGAGCGCTTAACTGCCATGAACTATAACCAAGCATTCAATTCCCAATTGCTGTCCTTCGCCGATAGTAGTTTCAATACTCCTACCCGCTCTTCTTGCTCATCTCATTCCTGCATGGCGGTCTTTGCGTCAGCAATAATTTTCCATTTTTCACATTTCGGATGCGCCGCCTTAGTTTTGGGTTAGTTTAGCCATTCGCATGCAAAGCGCGTACAGGAAAAGCAGCCGCATGCTGGTGAACGCACAAAGACACAGAGCTAAATACTTATATGCGCTCCAATGCTAAGTACATACGACTCATAGTTAGGTATCCCGTTTGGGATAATTTCAACTGAAAAAATTTGGGCCGACTTTTTTCTCATTTCTTGAAAGATGTTCGTTTTTTTTGCGTGCTTCTTATTGTGAAAAGGTTGATTTATTTCCGAGCTAGCTAAATGCATTGAGGTCCCAAAATTATAGAATTTTCCAGTTGGAGACAAACGAAAACATATGTTTCACAAATATCTCGCGTCGGCGGCAACTTAACAAAAAAAAAAAGAAAAAAAAAAGTGATATTTTATTCTTCCTCTTTAAATGTTGGTTCTCTGTTAAGATCTCTAATTTGCTTTCGTCTCTCCTACTTTTTACCATTCTTTTTTCGCAATTCTTTTCACTTTCTACGATGAGTATGTACCCTTTTTTCTATATCCATGTTTTTCATTACTTTTTGCTGACAAATCTTCTTTCATCTAAATTTCCTATCTTTTTTCAGTATCTTCGCGGTCTCTCTCATCTCTCTCTATTCCTCTTTCTCCTGGTCATTTATCGCTCTCTCTCACTACGTATTTTTTGGCACACATTTTTTCTTGCCTTCATTCAGCATCAATATGGTTTCTCTCTCTCCCTATTCATTCTGTTGCTCTTTCTCTCTTTCTATCTATCTGTCTTTATATCCTATAATTTCCTTATTTTTTAGCATATATTGTTCTTAACCACATTCCTTATAACCTATCGCTCCCTCCCTTCCCTCTCTCACTTTCTGTGTGTCCTTGTCTACCACTAAGTGGCAAATTTTCTATCATTAAATAATTGCTCTACTTCTCTCACACTTTTGCATATCCTTATCTATCGATGCTTCGCTTTCTTCTTCTCTCCCTTCGCTTTTTCTATACCTCTCCTTGTGCCCTCTCTACATTTTTCTCTCTTTGTAGCTCACGCTCTACTTCTACCACTCCCTGTGTATTTCACTATCGAAATGTCTCCTTTTTCGCGCTCTACGTATCTTTCTCTCTGCTTTCGAATCTTTACCTGTTTTAATATTAAGTAAAAAATAATATTTTTCAGACTGTCTCGCTCTATTTTAAAGAGTAAAAGTTTGGTATCCATTGCCAAAATAAATCGCTAATTTCACAAGAGAAGGCATCATTCTATGTTAGCCAGAAGGAAGCCAGCGGCCGACAATAACTAATTCTAAGCTGAAGAGCAGGAAAGCCGTGGTGTCAGAATACTTTCGGGTAGCTAAAAGCTCATATATCGCTTAGAATATTAGAAAATATAACCCATTTAAAAGAAAACAGGTTATCGAAAACTCTACGAGTAAGCGGACTGAAGCATTGTCCCGCCCAACATATTTCCTACTGGCCCTATTTATTATCTCTTCTTGTGGCAATTTATGCCTTCACTTTGCCAGTAAAATAATGACAGTTAAAAGCTTTCACTGCATACAAACTTAGAGTAGTGGATCAGGCAGCTTCAAGGTCAGTGCAGAATCAGCAGCATTTGGATCGATAGCAGTCCGAGCTCAATACTTTGACTATACATCCCGCTCAGGACAGTCACGAAATTGAGTAGTGTGAAAGTAGTTCTCCAACAA
>NW_016209726.1:0-1941 GCF_001687245.7 Rhagoletis zephyria
GTATGTAAATAAATACTTGGCACTTCATTCGTTTCTCCGCGAAATTTCTGTAAACATTTTAAATTTAGTGGGAAACATTATCTCCGGCATGCAAAGCTGATTGTGCGTGCGTATGGTATGTACATACAGTCATGTGAAAAATAATTGTTCAATGTTTATTATTTTTTCTACGAAAATACAGCTCATTATCTGACCAAAACCAAATAGGTCCAAATTTTAAACTTCGTAGAAAAACTAGAAAAATTCAACAAGTTCTTATACCCGACTGCACTACATAAACGTTGTTTGTAACAGAATTGTAAGGATTCGAATTAGATATAAACATATATATATATATATATATAATATATATAAAACTACGCAGAATGAAAAGATAAGCCGATTTAGCCATGTCTCTCCGTCCGGCCGTGTACACCGTGTAGGTTGGTATCGAAAACGGGCGAAATCGGACCTCTCATATAACGGTATTTTCGAGAATTGCAAGTTGAAATAGAATTTCGGCATTAAAAATGACAATTATGAAATGTTTTGAAAATGGGCGTGGCCCGGCCCACTTATAAAGAAATGCTGTTTCTCAATAGCCGCCTAACCAACCCCCATCAAACTCGGTTTGAACATTGCTTACAGTCTTACTGTTGAAAATTTTTAAAATCGGACCTCCTCCCATTTAACGGTAATGTACAAAAATACGAAAACCGCGAAAAATCAGTAACTGTTTCAGCCACCTGACTCCAATTCGACGTTTGTAATAATTTTTTAGCAGTAAATTAGGTTATTGCAAAGTTTTGCAAAAAAAGGCGTGGTGGCTCCCACTTCTGAGTATGTGTCTTAATCCAAATAATATAAATATTGAGTTAAGTACGCAGAGATTACCGCTACCCCTTCTTCTGTATTTGTAGAAATCTCATACCTGTATCACTTACTATTGGCCACAGCTGGGTAAATGCAATTACATTACAATTACAATTACATTCCTCAGTAATTGTAATTAGGATTCAATTCCTTCAGTTCACAGCAAAGGAATCGATTACTTTTTCAATTCCTTGAAGTAATTTCAAATGGAATTGTTTTTTTCTTTAATTCCATTACAAGGAACTTCATATTGTAATTGGAATAAATTACGTGCTAGTAATGTAATATTTTTTTTCAATTCCTTTGAAAGGAATTGAAAATGTAATTTTTTTTCCAATTCCTTTGAAAGGAATTGAAAATGTAATTGACTTTTTTCGAATTCCATTCCTCAAAGTAATTTAAAAAGTAATCGAAAAATTTATAAAAAACAAATGTTTACTGTTGAATTGCAATAGCTTTGTTAAATTTCTTGGTTGCTAACTGCCTTGAATACATAACTTATACCTACATAAGTAGTGTTACTAATTGGATTTTAAGAAAACTGAATAAGTTAAACTGTAGCTGTTCAGTTTATAGGGTAATGGTTAAATTTTCCAGATCCTACCGCGAACGCGCTTCGCGGCAGATGAGACCCATAAATGTCGAAGCAGGCATAACCCGCCCGGACTGTAGCTGCCTTGGGCACTGCTGTTCTCTTGGACTAATCCCTGCGTACCTATAAAAATGCACTAACTTAATTGTATATACTATTATGGTACCCTTAATTTTACCCAAAATGGCGTGCCTTTTGGGGCCTTTGAAGTACTCTTACTGGTATCCTGCGTTACAAATGAGGATAGAGCCCGCTTGAATTACGAGCCCTGTGGGCCTGGAGATCCTAGCTCCTAAGAGTTTCATAAACAAATTGCATTGCTATGGCTAAATTTTGATGTTAACACTGTAACACAAAATTACACNCCTGGAGATCCTAGCTCCTAAGAGTTTCATAAACAAATTGCATTGCTATGGCTAAATTTTGATGTTAACACTGTAACACAAAATTACACAAAAACAAGTAAGAAAGTCTAAGTTCGGGCGGAGCCGAACATT
>NW_016209727.1:0-1941 GCF_001687245.7 Rhagoletis zephyria
CCACAGTATTATATAAGGGATTGTTTGAGGAATCATATAAGGATTTATACATTACGAAAGTATACGTATATCCAAATTCGTGTCACACAGCAAGCATTGACTACTATTTACTGTTTTATTTATTTTTTTGAAGTTAACAATTTACTTTAGAATTTATAATTCATTTTAGTAAATCCACTTTGATTTTTAATTGTACAAAATTTGTTATATACATACAGTATTGGTCATATCAATAGCACCCCCATTTCAAAGTGATATTTTTTCCCACTTATGTTTATTTATTTATTTGTAAAAATTTGCAATAAAAATACAGTTCAATTTCTAACAAAACCCATATAAACCCAATTTTAAAACTTCGTTGGAAGCTACAAAAAATACAACAAATTTTCACCCAGAATTCAAACTTTTTTCTCAGAATTTTTTTGAGCACTTACTTTTATAGCCCGTGGCCGTTGATTTTTTAGAATCCATATAAAACAAATTGCGTTTATTCGTATTCCATATACGCAAAAAGTGACTATATAGCGATCGCTGAGTGGAAGATCGACCTATCTCGGCAGAAAACGTTTCAACAACATCCTATTTCAAAATTTGACTGAAAAACGCTCTATCTCAGAACTCGGTTCAAAATCACCCTATCTCAGCTGACGATTCAAAAACGCCCTATCTCAGCACATTTTCAAAGTATTTTCATTTGAGATAGGGCTTTTTAAATCTAGTTTCAAAATTAAAAATTTATGTACACATCACTAATTGTGTATACTTATCTATGTCAATATATGAAGGGGTTAGAATCATAGGGGTCTAAGTGACATTTTTTGAAAATATAAGTTATACCCATATTTGTATAGTTAAATATAGTGTTTATTTGGTGACAAAGAGTAATCATTCTTTGAATTAGTTAATTAACCTGCATTCATTTAGGCAAGAAACATTTCAAATGCTTTTACCCAAATTTACAATAAGTAATTAACTTTAACCCTAGTTATCTCAAAAAAATTTCAGATCAGCTTAGATCCTTTTGATTCTAACCCCTTCATATGTGATATGTGTGTACATTAGGGTGGTCCAAAAATGCATGAGAAAAAGTAGGTTCGGAATTTTTATGTTCTCACCCCCTAGGATTGTTCTATACCGAAAAAAGTATACCCTTATTTTTTTATTTTGAAATCCAAAAATATTTAGAGAACAACATCGTAAATTAGATGGGAAAAAGTCGTGACTAATATTTAATTTTTTTTTCATAAAATGATCTGGGGAGTTGTAATTCGATGAAATCCATCAAATAAATCAAAAAAATTAATTTTGAATTTTTTATTAGTTATGACTTTTTGCATTTCAACGATGATGTTTGTTAAGTCTTTTAGCATTTCAGGTGACGATATACAAAAACGGTACTAGACTGTCTCGCTTTGATTTCGGAATGCTTACACATTGAGAAGTTAGCTTACTGCCAATATAGAAGTATTACATATGTATATGCATACAGGCTGCTTAAAAATTCAGCTGTCTAAAAAATTCGGTAAAGGCGGATTCATCGTATTATTTCAGAACTTTTTTCCATGTGGCTGTTGTTGCGTTTCTCTCTCGGGTTACATGTGGGTAATTCCGTTGAAAAGAGGAAAACGAAATGAATTTAAATATGCCCTAATTATCTCTATTTCAGTAGTAACCTCTTTTAGAATAACTACATTTCATTAATCTGTTGGTAAATATTAAAAAAAAATCAAAATAAGTTGTAAATNATACAGGCTGCTTAAAAATTCAGCTGTCTAAAAAATTCGGTAAAGGCGGATTCATCGTATTATTTCAGAACTTTTTTCCATGTGGCTGTTGTTGCGTTTCTCTCTCGGGTTACATGTGGGTAATTCCGTTGAAAAGAGGAAAACGAAATGAATTTAAATATGCCCTAATTATCTCTATTTCAGTAGTAACCTCTTT